>NW_025728391.1:300000-419435 GCF_021461385.2 Schistocerca piceifrons | reverse complement strand
CTGGCCTTCTTATTGACGATGAAACACAGAAATTGCATCGGAATTAAATACAAAAGGCACAATGCCGACTTAAGTACAAGAAAACTGACTCTTCTTACTGTCTATGCTTTGAACCATTCCTGTGACACTAGTTATAGATTCCGATGCTTCACTTCAGGTTCACTGTATCCCTCTTAACTTCTTATTGACGATGAAACACCGAAATTGCATCGGAATTAAATACAAAAGGCACAATGCCGACTTCAGTACAAGAAAACTGACTCTTCTTACTGTCTATGCTTTGAACCATTCATGTGACACTCGTTATAGATTCCGATGCTTTACTTCAGGTTTACTGTATCCCTCTGACCTTGAGACCTTCTTATTGACGAAAAAACACAGAAGTTGCATTCGAATTTAATACAAAAGGCACAATACCGACTTAAGTACAAGAGGACTAACACTCTCACTTTCTATGATTTGAACCTCTCCTGTGAGTCCAGTTTTAGATTCCGATGCTTCACTTCAGGTTTACTGTATCCCTTGGACTTTCTTATTGACGGTGAAACACTGAAATTGCATCCGAATTTCATACAAAAGGCACAATGCCGACTTAAGTACAAGAGGACTGACACTCCAACTTTCTATGATTTGAACTTCTCCTGTGGGTCCAGTTTTAGATTCCGATGCTTCACTTCAGGTTTACTGTATCCCTTGGACCTTCTTATTGACGATTAAACACAGAAAATTCATCCGAATTTAATACAAAAGGCACAATGCCGACTTAAGTAAAAGAGGACTAACACTCTAACATTCTATGATTTGAACCTCTACTGTGAGTCCAGTTCTAGATTCCGACGCTTCCCTTAAGGTTTACTGTATCCCTTGGACCTTCTTGTTGACGATGAAACACAGATATTGCATCCGAATTTAATACAAAAGGCACAATACCGACTTAAGTACAAGAGGAGTGACACTCTAACTCTCTATGATTTGAACCTCTCATGTGAGTCCAGTTTTAGATTTCGATGCTTCACTTCAGGTTTACTGTATCTCTTAGACTTTCTTATTGACGGTGAAACACAGAAATTGCATCCGAATTTAATACAAAAGGCACAATGCCTACATAAGTACAAGAGGACTGACACTCTAACTTTCTATGATTTGAACTTCTCCTGTGAGTCCAGTTTTAGATTCCGATGCTTCACTTCAGGTTTGCTATATACCTTGGACCTTGTTATTGACGATGAAACACAGAAATTGCATCCGAATTCAATACAAAAGGAACAATATCGACTCAAGTACAAGAGGAGTGACACTCTAACTTTCTATGATTTGAACCTCTCCTGTGAGTCCAGATTTAGATTCCGATGTTTCACTTCAGTTTTACTGTATCCCTTGGACCATCTTATTGACGATGAAACACAGAAATTGCATCCGAATTTAATACAATTGGCACAATGCCGACTTAAGTACAAGAGGTCTGACACTCTCAGTTTCTATGATATGAAACTCTCCTGTGAGACCAGTTTTAGATTCCGATGCTTCACTTCAGGTTTACTGTGTACCTTGCACCTTCTTATTGACGATGAAACACAGAAATTGCATCGAAATTTAATACAAAAGGCACAATGTCGACCTAAGTAAAAGTGGACTGACACTCTAACTTTCTATGATTCGAACCTCTCCTGTGAGTCCAGATTTAGATTCCGATGTTTCACTTGAGGATTACTGTGTCCCTTGGACCTTCTTATTGACGATGAAACACAGAAATTGCATCCGAATTTAATACAAAAGGCACAATACCGACTTAAGTACAAGAGGAGTAACACTCTAACTTTCTATGATTTTAATCACTCCTGTGAGTCCAGTTTTAGATTCCGATGCATCACTTCAGGTTTACTGTATCCCTTGGACATTCTTTTGACGATGAAACACAGAAATTGCAACCGAATTTAATACAAATGGCACAATGCCGACTTAAGTACAAGAGGACTAACACTCTCACTTTCTATGATTTGAACCTCTCCTGTGAGTCCAGTTTTAGATTCCGACGCTTCCCTTAAGGTTTACTGTATCCCTTGGACCTTCTTATGGACGATAAAACACAGAAATTGCATCCGATTTTAATACAAAAGATACAATACCGACTTAAGTACAAGAGGACTAACACTCTCACTTTCTATGATTTGAACCTCTCTTGTGAGTCCAGTTTTAGATTCCGATGCTTCACTTCAGGTTTACTGTATACCTTGGACTTTCTTATTGACGGTGAAACACAGAAATTGCATCCGAATTTCATACAAAAGATACAATGCCGACTTAAGTACAAGAGGACTGACACTCTAACTTTCTATGATTTGAACTTTTCCTGTGAGTCCAGTTTTAGATTCCGATGCTTCACTTCAGGTTTACTGTATCCCTTGGATCATCTTATTGACGATGAAACACAGAAATTGCATCCGAATTTATTACAAATGGCACAATGTCGACTTAAGTACAAGAGGACTGACACCCTCAGTTTCTATGATTTGAACCTCTCCTGTGAGTCCAGTTTTAGATTCCGATGCTTCACTTCAGGTTTACTGTGTACCTTGCACCTACTTATTGACGATGAAACACAGAAATTGCATCGAAATTTAATACAAAAGGCACAATGTCGACTTAAGTAAAAGTGGCCTGACACTCTAACTTTCTATGATTTGAACCTCTCCTGTGAGTTCAGTTGTAGATCCCGATGTTTCACTTAAGGTTTACTGTGTCCCTTGGACCTTCTTATAGACGATGAAACACAGAAATTGCATCCGAATTTAATACAAGAGGCACAATATTGACTTAAGTACAAGAGGACTGACACTCTAACTATCTATGATTTGAATCTTTCCTGTGAGTCCAGTTTTAGAATCCGTTGCTTCACTTCAGGTTTACTGTATCCCTTGGAAGTTCTTATTGACGATAAAACACAGAAATTGCATCGGAATTAAATTCAAAAAGCACAATGCCGACTTAAGTACAAGAGGACTGACACTCTCACTTTCTTTGATTTGAACCTCTCCTGTGAATCCAGTTTTAGATTCCGATGCTTCACTTCAGGTTTTCTGTATCCCTTGGACCTTCTTATTGACGGAGAAACACAGAAATTGCGTCCGAATTTAATACAAATGGCACAATGCCGACTTAAGTACAAGAGGACTGACACTCTCACTTTCTTTCATTTGAACCTCTCCTGTGAGTCCAGTTTTAGATTCCGACGCTTCCCTTAAGGTTTACTGTATCCCTCGGACCTTCTTATTGACGATAAAACACAGAAGTTGCATTCGAATTTAATACAAACGGCACAATACCGACTTAAGTACAAGAGGACTAACACTCTCACTTTCTATGATTTGAACCTCTCCTGTGAGTCCAGTTTTAGATTACGATGCTTCACTTCAGGTTTACTGTATCCCTTGGACTTTCTTATTGACGGTGAAACACAGAAATTGCATCCGAATTTCATACAAAAGGCACAATGCTGACTTAAGTACAAGAGGACTGACCCTCTAACTTTCTATGATTTGAACTTCTCCTGTGAGTCCAGTTTTAGATTCCGATGCTCCACTTCAGGTTTACTATATCCCTTGGACCTTGTTATTGACGATGAAACAACGAAATTGCATCTGAATTCAATACAAAAGGCACAATATCGACTCAAGTACAAGAGGAGTGACACTCTAACTTTCTATGATTTGAACCTCTAATGTGAGTCCAGTTTTAGATTCCGATGCTTCACTTCAGGTTTGCTGTATCCCTTGGACTTTCTTATTGACGGTGAAACACAGAAATTGCATCCGAATATAATACAAAAGGCACAATGCCGACTTAAGTACAAGAGGACTGACACTCTAACTTTCTATGATTTGAACTTCTGCTGTGAGTCCAGTTTTAGATTCCGATGCTTCACTTCAGGTTTACTGTATCCCTTGGACCTTCTTATTGACGATGAAACACAGAAATTGCATCCGAATTTAGTACAAATGGCACAATGCCGACTTAAGTACAAGAGGACTGACACCCTCAGTTTCTATGATTTGAACCTCTCCTGTGAGTCCAGTTTTAGATTCCGATGCTTCACTTCAGGTATATCGTATTCCTTCGACCTTCTTATTGACGATGAAACACAGAAATTGCATCCGAATTTGGAACAAAAGGCACAATGCCGACATAAGTACAAGTGGATGACATTCTAACTTTCTATGATATGAACCTCTCCTGTGAGTCCAGGTTTAGGTTCCGATGCTTCCCTTCAGGTTAACTGTATCCCTTGGACCTTCTTATTGACGATGAAACACAGAAATTGCATCCGAATTTAATACAAATGTCACAATGCCGACTTAAGTACAAGAGGACTGACTCTCTCACTTTCTATGATTTGAACCTCTGATGTGAGTCCAGTTTTAGATTCCGATGCTTCACTTCAGGTTTACTGTATAACTTGCACCTTCATATTGACGATGAAACACAGAAATTGCATCGGAATTTAATACAAAAGGCACAATGCTGACTTAAGTAAAAGAGGACTGACACTCTAACTTTGTATGATTTGAACCTCTCCTGTGAGTCCAGTTTTAGATTCCGATGCTGCACTTCAGGTTTACTGTCTCCCTTAGACCTTCTTATTGACGATGACACACAGAAATTGCATCGGAATTAAATTAAAAAGGCACAATTCTGACTTAAGTAAAAGAGGACTGACACTCTCACTTTCTATGATTTGAACCTCTCCTCTGAGTCCAGTTTTAGAATCCGTTGCTTCACTATAGGTTTACTGTATCCCTTGTACGTTCTTATTGACGATAAAACACAGAAATTGCATCGGAATTTAATTCAAAAGGCACAATGCCGACTTAAGTACAAGACGACTGACACTCTCACTTTCTTTGATTTGAACCTCTCCTGTGAATCCAGTTTCAGATTCCGATGCTTCACTTCAGGTTTTCTGTATCCATTGGACCTTCTTATTGACGATGAAACACAGAAATTGCGTCCGAATTTAATATAAATGTCACAATGCCGACTTAAGTACAAGAGGACTGACACTCTCACTTTCTTTCATTTGAACCTCTCCTGTGAGTCCAGTTTTAGATTCCGATGCTTCACTTCAGGTTTACTGTATACCTTGCACCTTCTTATTGACGATGAGACACTGAGATTGCATCGGAACTTAATACAAAAGGCACAATGCCGACTCAAGTAAAAGAGGACTGACACTCTCACTTTCCATGATTCGAAGCTCTAATGTGAGTCCAGTTTTAGATTCCGATGCTTCACTTCAGGTTTACTGTATACCTTGCACCTTCTTATTGACGATGAAACAAAGAAATTGCATCGGAGTTAAATTCAAAAGGCACAATGCGACTTAAGTACAAGAGGAGTGACACTCTAACTCTCTATGATTTGAACCTCTCATGTGAGTCCAGTTTTAGATTTCGATGCTTCACTTCAGGTTTACTGTATCCCTTGGACTTTCTTATTGACAATGAAACACAGAAATTGCATCCGAATTTAATACAAAAGGCACAATGCCTACATAAGTACAAGAGGACTGACACTCTAACTTTCTATGATTTGAACTTCTCCTGTGAGTCCAGTTTTAGATTCCGATGCTCCACTTCAGGTTTACTATATCCCTTGGACCTTGTTATTGACGATGAAACAACGAAATTGCATCTGAATTCAATACAAAAGGCACAATATCGACTCAAGTACAAGAGGAGTGACACTCTAAATTTCTATGATTTGAACCTCTAATGTGAGTCCAGTTTTAGATTCCGATGCTTCACTTCAGGTTTGCTGTATCCCTTGGACTTTCTTATTGACGGTGAAACACAGAAATTGCATCCGAATATAATACAAAAGGCACAATGCCGACTTAAGTACAAGAGGACTGACACTCTAACTTTCTATGATTTGAACTTCTGCTGTGAGTCCAGTTTTAGATTACGATGCTTCACTTCAGGTTTACTGTATCCCTTGGACTTTCTTATTGACGGTGAAACACAGAAATTGCATCCGAATTTCATACAAAAGGCACAATGCTGACTTAAGTACAAGAGGACTGACCCTCTAACTTTCTATGATTTGAACTTCTCCTGTGAGTCCATTTTTAGATTCCGATGCTCCACTTCAGGTTTACTATATCCCTTGGACCTTGTTATTGACGATGAAACAACGAAATTGCATCTGAATTCAATACAAAAGGCACAATATCGACTCAAGTACAAGAGGAGTGACACTCTAACTTTCTATGATTTGAACCTCTAATGTGAGTCCAGTTTTAGATTCCGATGCTTCACTTCAGGTTTGCTGTATCCCTTGGACTTTCTTATTGACGGTGAAAACACAGAAATTGCATCCGAATATAATACAAAAGGCACAATGCCGACTTAAGTACAAGAGGACTGACACTCTAACTTTCTATGATTTGAATTTCTGCTGTGAGTCCAGTTTTAGATTCCGATGCTTCACTTCAGGTTTACTGTATCCCTTGGACCTTCTTATTGACGATGAAACACAGAAATTGCATCCGAATTTAGTACAAATGGCACAATGCCGACTTAAGTACAAGAGGGCTGACACCCTCAGTTTCTATGATTTGAACCTCTCCTGTGAGTCCAGTTTTAGATTCCGATGCTTCACTTCAGGTATATCGTATTCCTTCGACCTTCTTATTGACGATGAAACACAGAAATTGCATCCGAATTTGGAACAAAAGGCACAATGCCGACATAAGTACAAGTGGATGACATTCTAACTTTCTATGATATGAACCTCTCCTGTGAGTCCAGTTTTAGGTTCCGATGCTTCCCTTCAGGTTAACTGTATCCCTTGGACCTTCTTATTGACGATGAAACACAGAAATTGCATCCGAATTTAATACAAATGTCACAATGCCGACTTAAGTACAAGAGGACTGACTCTCTCACTTTCTATGATTTGAACCTCTGATGTGAGTCCAGTTTTAGATTCCGATGCTTCACTTCAGGTTTACTGTATAACTTGCACCTTCATATTGACGATGAAACACAGAAATTGCATCGGAATTTAATACAAAAGGCACAATGCTGACTTAAGTAAAAGAGGACTGACACTCTAACTTTGTATGATTTGAACCTCTCCTGTGAGTCCAGTTTTAGATTCCGATGCTGCACTTCAGGTTTACTGTCTCCCTTAGACCTTCTTATTGACGATGACACACAGAAATTGCATCGGAATTAAATTAAAAAGGCACAATTCTGACTTAAGTAAAAGAGGACTGACACTCTCACTGTCCATGATTTGAACCTCTCCTGTGAGTCCAGTTTTAGAATCCGTTGCTTCACTATAGGTTTACTGTATCCCTTGTACGTTCTTATTGACGATAAAACACAGAAATTGCATCGGAATTTAATTCAAAAGGCACAATGCCGACTTAAGTACAAGACGACTGACACTCTCACTTTCTTTGATTTGAACCTCTCCTGTGAATCCAGTTTTAGATTCCGATGCTTCACTTCAGGTTTTCTGTATCCATTGGACCTTCTTATTGACGATGAAACACAGAAATTGCGTCCGAATTTAATACAAATGTCACAATGCCGACTTAAGTACAAGAGGACTGACACTCTCACTTTCTTTCATTTGAACCTCTCCTGTGAGTCCAGTTTTAGATTCCGATGCTTCACTTCAGGTTTACTGTATACCTTGCACCTTCTTATTGACGATGAGACACTGAAATTGCATCGGAACTTAATACAAAAGGCACAATGCCGACTCAAGTAAAAGAGGACTGACACTCTCACTTTCCATGATTCGAAGCTCTAATGTGAGTCCAGTTTTAGATTCCGATGCTTCACTTCAGGTTTACTGTATACCTTGCACCTTCTTATTGACGATGAAACAAAGAAATTGCATCGGAAATAAATTCAAAAGGCACAATGCGACTTAAGTACAAGAGGAGTGACACTCTAACTCTCTATGATTTGAACCTCTCATGTGAGTCCAGTTTTAGATTTCGATGCTTCACTTCAGGTTTACTGTATCCCTTGGACTTTCTTATTGACAATGAAACACAGAAATTGCATCCGAATTTAATACAAAAGGCACAATGCCTACATAAGTACAAGAGGACTGACACTCTAACTTTCTATGATTTGAACTTCTCCTGTGAGTCCAGTTTTAGATTCCGATGCTTCACTTCAGGTTTACTATATCCCTTGGACCTTGTTATTGACGATGAAACACAGAAATTGCATCCGAATTCAGTACAAAAGGCACAATACCGACTCAAGTACAAGAGGAGTGACACTCTAACTTTCTATGATTTGAACCTCTCCTGTGAGTCCAGATTTAGATTCCGATGTTTCACTTCAGTTTTACTGTATCCCTTGGACCTTCTTATTGACGATGAAACACAGAAATTGCATCCGAATTTAATACAATTGGCACAATGCCGACTTAAGTACAAGAGGTCTGACACTCTCAGTTTCTATGATATGAAACTCTCCTGTGAGACCAGTTTTAGATTCCGATGCTTCACTTCAGGTTTACTGTGTACCTTGCACCTTCTTATTGACGATGAAACACAGAAATTGCATCGAAATTTAATACAAAAGGCACAATGTCGACTTAAGTAAAAGTGGACTGACACTCTAACTTTCTATGATTCGAACCTCTCCTGTGAGTCCAGTTTTAGATTCCGATGTTTCACTTGAGGATTACTGTGTCCCTTGGACCTTCTTATTGACGATGAAACACAGAAATTGCATCCGAATTTAATACAAGAGGCACAATACTGACTTAAGTAAAAGAGGACTAACACTCTAACATTCTATGATTTGAACCTCTCCTGTGAGTCCAGTTTTAGATTCCGATGCTTCACTTCAGGTTTACTGTATCCCTTGGACTTTCTTATTGACTGTGAAACACAGAAATTGCATCCGAATTTCATACAAAAGGCACAATGCCGACTTAAGTACAAGAGGACTGACACTCTAACTAACTTTCTATGATTTGAACTTCTCCTGTGAGTCCAGTTTTAGATTCCGATGCTTCACTTCAGGTTTACTATATCCCTTGGACCTTGTTATTGACGATGAAACAACGAAATTGCATCCGAATTCAATACAAAAGACACAATATCGACTCAAGTACAAGAGGAGTGACACTCTAACTTTCTATGATTTGAACCCCTCCTGTGAGTCCAGTTGTAGATCCCGAGGTTTCACTTAAGTTTTACTGTGTCCCTTGGACCTTCTTATAGACGGTGAAACACAGAAATTGCATCCGAATTTCATACAAAGGGCACAATGCCGACTTAAGTAAAAGAGGACTGACACTCTCACTTTCCATGATTCGAACCTCTCATGTGAGTCCAGTTTTAGATTCCCATGCTTCACTTCAGGTTTACTGTATACCTTGCACCTTCTTATTGACGATGAAACAAAGAAATTGCATCGGAATTAAATTCAAAAGGCACAATGCGACTTAAGTACAAGAGGAATGACACTCTACCTTTCTATGATTTGAACCTCTAATGTGAGTACAGTTTTAGATTCCGATGCTTCACTTCAGGTCTACTGTATACATTGCACCTTCTTATTGACGATGAAACACAGATATTGCAGCCCAATATAATACAAAAGGCACAATACCGACTTAAGTACAAGTGGAGAGACACTCTAACTGTCTATGATTTGAACCTCTAATGTGAGTCTAGTTTTAGATTCCGATGCATCACTTCAGGTTTACTGTATCCCTTGGACTTTCTTATTGACGGTGAAACACAGAAATAGCATCCGAATTTAATACAAAAGGCACAATGCCGACTTAAGTACAAGAGGACTGACACTCTAACTTTCTATGATTTGAACTTCTCCTGTGAGTCCAGTTTTAGATTCCGATGCTTCACTTCAGGTTTACTGTATACCTTGGACCTTCTTATTGACGATGAAACACAGAAATTGCATCCGAATTTAATACAAATGGCACAATGCCGACTTAAGTACAAGAGGACTGACACCCTCAGTTTCTATGATTTGAACCTCTCCTGTGAGTCCAGTTTTAGATTCCGATGCTTCACTTCAGGTTTACTGTGTACCTTGCACCTACTTATTGACGATGAAACACAGAGATTGCATCGAAATTTAATACAAAAGGCACAATGTCGACTTAAGTAAAAGTGGACTGACACTCTAACTTTCTATGATTTGAACCTCTCCTGTGAGTCCAGTTGTAGATCCCGATGTTTCACTTAAGGTTTACTGTGTCCCTTGGACCTTCTTATAGACGATGAAACACAGAAATTGCATCCGAATTTAATACAAGAGGCACAATATTGATTTAAGTACAAGAGGACTGACACTCTAACTATCTATAATTTGAATCTTTCCTGCGAGTCCAGTTTTAGATTCCGATGCTTCACTTCAGGTATACTGTATCCCTTCGACCTTCTTATTGACGATGAAACACAGAAATTGCACCCGAATTTGGAACAAAAGGCACAATGCCGACATAAGTACAAGTGGACTTACATTCTAACTTTCTATGATATGAACCTCTCCTGTGAGTCCAGTTTTAGGTTCCGATGCTTCCCTTCAGGTTAACTGTATCCCTTGGACCTTCTTATTGACGATGAAACACAGAAATTGCATCCGAATTTAATACAAATGGCACAATGCCGACTTAAGTACAAGAGGACTGACACTCTCACTTTCTATGATTTGAACCTCTGATGTGAGTCCAGTTTTAGATTCCGATGCTTCACTTCAGGTTTACTGTATACCTTGCACCTTCTTATTGACGATGAAACACAGAAGTTGCATCGGAATTTAATACAAAAGGCACAATGCTGACTTAAGTAAAAGAGGACTGACACTCTAACTTTGTATGATTTGAACCTCTCCTGTGAGTCCAGTTTTAGATTCCGATGCTGCACTTCAGGTTTACTGTCTCCCTTAGACCTTCTTATTGACGATGACACACAGAAATTGCATCGGAATTAAATTAAAAAGGCACAATTCCGACTTAAGTAAAAGAGGACTGACACTCTCACTTTCTATGATTTGAACCTCTCCTGTGAGTCCAGTTTCAGAATCCGTTGCTTCACTTCAGGTTTACTGTATCCCTTGGACGTTCTTACTGACGATAAAACACAGAAATTGCATCGGAATTAAATTCAAAAGGTCTATGCCGACTTAAGTACAAGAGGACTGACACTCTCACTTTCTTTGATATGAACCTCTCCTGTGAATCCAGTTTTAGATTCCGATGCTTCACTTCAGGTTTTCTGTATCCCTTGCACCTTCTTATTGACGATGAGACACTGAAATTGCATCGAAATTTAATACAAAAGGCACAATGTCGACTTAAGTAAAAGTGGACTGACACTCTAACTTTCTATGATTCGAACCTCTCCTGTGAGTCCAGTTTTAGATTCCGATGTTTCACTTGAGGATTACTGTGTCCCTTGGACCTTCTTATTGACGATGAAATAACAGAAATTGCATCCGAATTTAATACAAGAGGCACAATACTGACTTAAGTACAAGAGGACTGACACTCTAACTATCTATGATTTGAATCTTTCCTGTGAGTCCAGTTTTAGATCCGATGCTTCACTTCAGGTTTACTGTATCCCTTTGACCTTCTTATTGACGATGACACACAGAAATTGCATCGGCATTACATTCAAAAGGCACAATTCCGACTTAAGTAAAAGAGGACTCACACTCTCACTTTCTATGATTTGAACCTCTCCTGTGAGTCCAGTTTTAGATTCCGTTGCTTCACTTCAGGTTTACTGTATCCCTTGGACGTTCTTAATGACGATAAAACACAGAAATTGCGTCGGAATCAAATTCAATAGGCACAATGCCGACTTAAGTACAAGAGGACTGATACTCTCACTTTCTTTGATTTGAACCTCTCCTGTGAGTCCAGTTTTAGATTCCGATGCTTAACTTCAGGTATACTGTATCCCTTGGACCTTCTTATTGACGATGAAGCACAGAAATTGCATCGGTATTCAATACAATAGGCACAATGCCGACGTAAGTTCAAGAGGACTGACACTCTCACTTTCTATGATTTGAACCTCTCCTGTGAGTCCAGTTTTAGATTCGGATGCTTCACTTCAGGTTTACTGTATACCTTGCACCTTCTTATTGACGATGAAACACAGAAATTGCATCGGAATTAAATTCAAAACGCACAATGCCGACTTAAGTACAAGAGGACTGACTTTCTAACTTTCTATGATATGAACCTCTTCTGTGAGTCCAGTTTTAGATTCCGATGCTTCACTTCAGGTTAACTGTATCCCTTGGACCTTCTTATTGACGACGAAACACAGAAATTGCATCCGAATTTAATACAAATGGCACAATGCCGACTTAAGTACAAGAGGACTGACACTCTCACTTTCTATGATTTGAACCTCTGATGTGTGTCCAGTTTTAGATTCCGATGCTTCACTTCAGGTTTACTGTACACCTTGCACCTTCTTATTGACCATGAAACACAGAAATTTCATCGGAATTTAATACAAAAGGCACAATGCTGACTTAAGTAAAAGAGGACTGACACTCTAACTTTGTATGATTTGAACCAATCCTGTGAGTCCAGTTTTGATTCCGATGCTTCACTTCAGGTTTACTGTATCCCTTTGACCTTCTTATTGACGTTGACACACAGAAATTGCATCGGAATTAAATTCAAAAGGCACAATTCCGACTTAAGTAAAAGAGGAATGACACTCTCACTTTCTATGATTTGAACCTCTCCTGTGAGTCCAGTTTTAGATTCCGTTGCTTCATTACAGGTTTACTGTATCCCTTGGGCGTTCTTATTGACGATAAAACACAGAAATTGCATCGGAATTAAATTCAAAAATCACAATGCCGACTTAAGTACAAGAGGACTGACACTCTCACTTTCTTTGATTTGAACCTCTCCTGTAAATCTAGTTTTAGATTCCGATGCTTCACTTCAGGTTTTCTGTATCCTTTGGACCTTCTTATTGACGATCAAACACAGAAATTACATCGGAATGAAATTGAAAACGCACAATGCCGACTGAAGTACAAGAGGACTGACATTCTAACTTTCTATGATTTGAACCTCTCCTGTGCATCCAGTCTTAGATTCCGATGCTTTAATTCAGGTTTACTGTATCCCTTGGACATTCTTATTGACGATGAACCACAGACATTGCTTCCGAATTTAATACAAAAGGCACAATACCGACTTAAGTACAATAGCAGTGACACTCTAACTTTCTATGATTTGAACTTCTCCTGTGAGTCCAGTTTTAGATTCCGATGCTTCACTTCAGGTTTACTGTATACCTTGGACCTTCTTATTGACGATGAAACACAGAAATTGCATCCGAATTTAATACAAATGGCACAATGCCGACTTAAGTACAAGAGGACTGACACCCTCAGTTTCTATGATTTGAACCTCTCCTGTGAGTCCAGTTTTAGATTCCGATGCTTCACTTCAGGTTTACTGTGTACCTTGCACCTACTTATTGACGATGAAACACAGAGATTGCATCGAAATTTAATACAAAAGGCACAATGTCGACTTAAGTAAAAGTGGACTGACACTCTAACTTTCTATGATTTGAACCTCTCCTGTGAGTCCAGTTGTAGATCCCGATGTTTCACTTAAGGTTTACTGTGTCCCTTGGACCTTCTTATAGACGATGAAACACAGAAATTGCATCCGAATTTAATACAAGAGGCACAATATTGATTTAAGTACAAGAGGACTGACACTCTAACTATCTATGATTTGAATCTTTCCTGCGAGTCCAGTTTTAGATTCCGATGCTTCACTTCAGGTATACTGTATCCCTTCGACCTTCTTATTGACGATGAAACACAGAAATTGCACCCGAATTTGGAACAAAAGGCACAATGCCGACATAAGTACAAGTGGACTTACATTCTAACTTTCTATGATATGAACCTCTCCTGTGAGTCCAGTTTTAGGTTCCGATGCTTCCCTTCAGGTTAACTGTATCCCTTGGACCTTCTTATTGACGATGAAACACAGAAATTGCATCCGAATTTAATACAAATGGCACAATGCCGACTTAAGTACAAGAGGACTGACACTCTCACTTTCTATGATTTGAACCTCTGATGTGAGTCCAGTTTTAGATTCCGATGCTTCACTTCAGGTTTACTGTATACCTTGCACCTTCTTATTGACGATGAAACACAGAAGTTGCATCGGAATTTAATACAAAAGGCACAATGCTGACTTAAGTAAAAGAGGACTGACACTCTAACTTTGTATGATTTGAACCTCTCCTGTGAGTCCAGTTTTAGATTCCGATGCTGCACTTCAGGTTTACTGTCTCCCTTAGACCTTCTTATTGACGATGACACACAGAAATTGCATCGGAATTAAATTAAAAAGGCACAATTCCGACTTAAGTAAAAGAGGACTGACACTCTCACTTTCTATGATTTGAACCTCTCCTGTGAGTCCAGTTTCAGAATCCGTTGCTTCACTTCAGGTTTACTGTATCCCTTGGACGTTCTTACTGACGATAAAACACAGAAATTGCATCGGAATTAAATTCAAAAGGTCTATGCCGACTTAAGTACAAGAGGACTGACACTCTCACTTTCTTTGATATGAACCTCTCCTGTGAATCCAGTTTTAGATTCCGATGCTTCACTTCAGGTTTTCTGTATCCCTTGCACCTTCTTATTGACGATGAGACACTGAAATTGCATCGAAATTTAATACAAAAGGCACAATGTCGACTTAAGTAAAAGTGGACTGACACTCTAACTTTCTATGATTCGAACCTCTCCTGTGAGTCCAGTTTTAGATTCCGATGTTTCACTTGAGGATTACTGTGTCCCTTGGACCTTCTTATTGACGATGAAATAACAGAAATTGCATCCGAATTTAATACAAGAGGCACAATACTGACTTAAGTACAAGAGGACTGACACTCTAACTATCTATGATTTGAATCTTTCCTGTGAGTCCAGTTTTAGATCCGATGCTTCACTTCAGGTTTACTGTATCCCTTTGACCTTCTTATTGACGATGACACACAGAAATTGCATCGGCATTACATTCAAAAGGCACAATTCCGACTTAAGTAAAAGAGGACTCACACTCTCACTTTCTATGATTTGAACCTCTCCTGTGAGTCCAGTTTTAGATTCCGTTGCTTCACTTCAGGTTTACTGTATCCCTTGGACGTTCTTAATGACGATAAAACACAGAAATTGCGTCGGATTCAAATTCAATAGGCACAATGCCGACTTAAGTACAAGAGGACTGATACTCTCACTTTCTTTGATTTGAACCTCTCCTGTGAGTCCAGTTTTAGATTCCGATGCTTAACTTCAGGTATACTGTATCCCTTGGACCTTCTTATTGACGATGAAGCACAGAAATTGCATCGGTATTCAATACAATAGGCACAATGCCGACGTAAGTTCAAGAGGACTGACACTCTCACTTTCAATGATTTGAACCTCTCCTGTGAGTCCAGTTTTAGATTCGGATGCTTCACTTTAGGTTTACTGTATACCTTGCACCTTCTTATTGACGATGAAACACAGAAATTGCATCGGAATTAAATTCAAAACGCACAATGCCGACTTAAGTACAAGAGGACTGACTTTCTAACTTTCTATGATATGAACCTCTTCTGTGAGTCCAGTTTTAGATTCCGATGCTTCACTTCAGGTTAACTGTATCCCTTGGACCTTCTTATTGACGACGAAACACAGAAATTGCATCCGAATTTAATACAAATGGCACAATGCCGACTTAAGTACAAGAGGACTGACACTCTCACTTTCTATGATTTGAATCTCTGATGTGTGTCCAGTTTTAGATTCCGATGCTTCACTTCAGGTTTACTGTACACCTTGCACCTTCTTATTGACCATGAAACACAGAAATTTCATCGGAATTTAATACAAAAGGCACAATGCTGACTTAAGTAAAAGAGGACTGACACTCTAACTTTGTATGATTTGAACCAATCCTGTGAGTCCAGTTTTGATTCCGATGCTTCACTTCAGGTTTACTGTATCCCTTTGACCTTCTTATTGACGTTGACACACAGAAATTGCATCGGAATTAAATTCAAAAGGCACAATTCCGACTTAAGTAAAAGAGGAATGACACTCTCACTTTCTATGATTTGAACCTCTCCTGTGAGTCCAGTTTTAGATTCCGTTGCTTCATTACAGGTTTACTGTATCCCTTGGGCGTTCTTATTGACGATAAAACACAGAAATTGCATCGGAATTAAATTCAAAAATCACAATGCCGACTTAAGTACAAGAGGACTGACACTCTCACTTTCTTTGATTTGAACCTCTCCTGTAAATCTAGTTTTAGATTCCGATGCTTCACTTCAGGTTTTCTGTATCCTTTGGACCTTCTTATTGACGATCAAACACAGAAATTACATCGGAATGAAATTGAAAACGCACAATGCCGACTGAAGTACAAGAGGACTGACATTCTAACTTTCTATGATTTGAACCTCTCCTGTGCATCCAGTCTTAGATTCCGATGCTTTAATTCAGGTTTACTGTATCCCTTGGACATTCTTATTGACGATGAACCACAGACATTGCTTCCGAATTTAATACAAAAGGCACAATACCGACTTAAGTACAATAGCAGTGACACTCTAACTTTCTATGATTTGAACTTCTCCTGTGAGTCCAGTTTTAGATTCCGATGCTTCACTTCAGGTTTACTGTATACCTTGGACCTTCTTATTGACGATGAAACACAGAAATTGCATCCGAATTTAATACAAATGGCACAATGCCGACTTAAGTACAAGAGGACTGACACCCTCAGTTTCTATGATTTGAACCTCTCCTGTGAGTCCAGTTTTAGATTCCGATGCTTCACTTCAGGTTTACTGTGTACCTTGCACCTACTTATTGACGATGAAACACAGAGATTGCATCGAAATTTAATACAAAAGGCACAATGTCGACTTAAGTAAAAGTGGACTGACACTCTAACTTTCTATGATTTGAACCTCTCCTGTGAGTCCAGTTGTAGATCCCGATGTTTCACTTAAGGTTTACTGTGTCCCTTGGACCTTCTTATAGACGATGAAACACAGAAATTGCATCCGAATTTAATACAAGAGGCACAATATTGATTTAAGTACAAGAGGACTGACACTCTAACTATCTATGATTTGCATCTTTCCTGCGAGTCCAGTTTTAGATTCCGATGCTTCACTTCAGGTATACTGTATCCCTTCGACCTTAATATTGACGATGAAACACAGAAATTGCACCCGAATTTGGAACAAAAGGCACAATGCCGACATAAGTACAAGTGGACTTACATTCTAACTTTCTATGATATGAACCTCTCCTGTGAGTCCAGTTTTAGGTTCCGATGCTTCCCTTCAGGTTAACTGTATCCCTTGGACCTTCTTATTGACGATGAAACACAGAAATTGCATCCGAATTTAATACAAATGGCACAATGCCGACTTAAGTACAAGAGGACTGACACTCTCACTTTCTATGATTTGAACCTCTGATGTGAGTCCAGTTTTAGATTCCGATGCTTCACTTCAGGTTTACTGTATACCTTGCACCTTCTTATTGACGATGAAACACAGAAGTTGCATCGGAATTTAATACAAAAGGCACAATGCTGACTTAAGTAAAAGAGGACTGACACTCTAACTTTGTATGATTTGAACCTCTCCTGTGAGTCCAGTTTTAGATTCCGATGCTGCACTTCAGGTTTACTGTCTCCCTTAGACCTTCTTATTGACGATGACACACAGAAATTGCATCGGAATTAAATTAAAAAGGCACAATTCCGACTTAAGTAAAAGAGGACTGACACTCTCACTTTCTATGATTTGAACCTCTCCTGTGAGTCCAGTTTCAGAATCCGTTGCTTCACTTCAGGTTTACTGTATCCCTTGGACGTTCTTACTGACGATAAAACACAGAAATTGCATCGGAATTAAATTCAAAAGGTCTATGCCGACTTAAGTACAAGAGGACTGACACTCTCACTTTCTTTGATATGAACCTCTCCTGTGAATCCAGTTTTAGATTCCGATGCTTCACTTCAGGTTTTCTGTATCCCTTGCACCTTCTTATTGACGATGAGACACTGAAATTGCATCGAAATTTAATACAAAAGGCACAATGTCGACTTAAGTAAAAGTGGACTGACACTCTAACTTTCTATGATTCGAACCTCTCCTGTGAGTCCAGTTTTAGATTCCGATGTTTCACTTGAGGATTACTGTGTCCCTTGGACCTTCTTATTGACGATGAAATAACAGAAATTGCATCCGAATTTAATACAAGAGGCACAATACTGACTTAAGTACAAGAGGACTGACACTCTAACTATCTATGATTTGAATCTTTCCTGTGAGTCCAGTTTTAGATCCGATGCTTCACTTCAGGTTTACTGTATCCCTTTGACCTTCTTATTGACGATGACACACAGAAATTGCATCGGCATTACATTCAAAAGGCACAATTCCGACTTAAGTAAAAGAGGACTCACACTCTCACTTTCTATGATTTGAACCTCTCCTGTGAGTCCAGTTTTAGATTCCGTTGCTTCACTTCAGGTTTACTGTATCCCTTGGACGTTCTTAATGACGATAAAACACAGAAATTGCGTCGGAATCAAATTCAATAGGCACAATGCCGACTTAAGTACAAGAGGACTGATACTCTCACTTTCTTTGATTTGAACCTCTCCTGTGAGTCCAGTTTTAGATTCCGATGCTTAACTTCAGGTATACTGTATCCCTTGGACCTTCTTATTGACGATGAAGCACAGAAATTGCATCGGTATTCAATACAATAGGCACAATGCCGACGTAAGTTCAAGAGGACTGACACTCTCACTTTCAATGATTTGAACCTCTCCTGTGAGTCCAGTTTTAGATTCGGATGCTTCACTTCAGGTTTACTGTATACCTTGCACCTTCTTATTGACGATGAAACACAGAAATTGCATCGGAATTAAATTCAAAACGCACAATGCCGACTTAAGTACAAGAGGACTGACTTTCTAACTTTCTATGATATGAACCTCTTCTGTGAGTCCAGTTTTAGATTCCGATGCTTCACTTCAGGTTAACTGTATCCCTTGGACCTTCTTATTGACGACGAAACACAGAAATTGCATCCGAATTTAATACAAATGGCACAATGCCGACTTAAGTACAAGAGGACTGACACTCTCACTTTCTATGATTTGAACCTCTGATGTGTGTCCAGTTTTAGATTCCGATGCTTCACTTCAGGTTTACTGTACACCTTGCACCTTCTTATTGACCATGAAACACAGAAATTTCATCGGAATTTAATACAAAAGGCACAATGCTGACTTAAGTAAAAGAGGACTGACACTCTAACTTTGTATGATTTGAACCAATCCTGTGAGTCCAGTTTTGATTCCGATGCTTCACTTCAGGTTTACTGTATCCCTTTGACCTTCTTATTGACGTTGACACACAGAAATTGCATCGGAATTAAATTCAAAAGGCACAATTCCGACTTAAGTAAAAGAGGAATGACACTCTCACTTTCTATGATTTGAACCTCTCCTGTGAGTCCAGTTTTAGATTCCGTTGCTTCATTACAGGTTTACTGTATCCCTTGGGCGTTCTTATTGACGATAAAACACAGAAATTGCATCGGAATTAAATTCAAAAATCACAATGCCGACTTAAGTACAAGAGGACTGACACTCTCACTTTCTTTGATTTGAACCTCTCCTGTAAATCTAGTTTTAGATTCCGATGCTTCACTTCAGGTTTTCTGTATCCTTTGGACCTTCTTATTGACGATCAAACACAGAAATTACATCGGAATGAAATTGAAAACGCACAATGCCGACTGAAGTACAAGAGGACTGACATTCTAACTTTCTATGATTTGAACCTCTCCTGTGCATCCAGTCTTAGATTCCGATGCTTTAATTCAGGTTTACTGTATCCCTTGGACATTCTTATTGACGATGAACCACAGACATTGCTTCCGAATTTAATACAAAAGGCACAATACCGACTTAAGTACAATAGCAGTGACACTCTAACTTTCTATGATTTGAACTTCTCCTGTGAGTCCAGTTTTAGATTCCGATGCTTCACTTCAGGTTTACTGTATACCTTGGACCTTCTTATTGACGATGAAACACAGAAATTGCATCCGAATTTAATACAAATGGCACAATGCCGACTTAAGTACAAGAGGACTGACACCCTCAGTTTCTATGATTTGAACCTCTCCTGTGAGTCCAGTTTTAGATTCCGATGCTTCACTTCAGGTTTACAGTGTACCTTGCACCTACTTATTGACGATGAAAGACAGAGATTGCATCGAAATTTAATACAAAAGGCACAATGTCGACTTAAGTAAAAGTGGACTGACACTCTAACTTTCTATGATTTGAACCTCTCCTGTGAGTCCAGTTGTAGATCCCGATGTTTCACTTAAGGTTTACTGTGTCCCTTGGACCTTCTTATAGACGATGAAACACAGAAATTGCATCCGAATTTAATACAAGAGGCACAATATTGATTTAAGTACAAGAGGACTGACACTCTAACTATCTATGATTTGCATCTTTCCTGCGAGTCCAGTTTTAGATTCCGATGCTTCACTTCAGGTATACTGTATCCCTTCGACCTTCATATTGACGATGAAACACAGAAATTGCACCCGAATTTGGAACAAAAGGCACAATGCCGACATAAGTACAAGTGGACTTACATTCTAACTTTCTATGATATGAACCTCTCCTGTGAGTCCAGTTTTAGGTTCCGATGCTTCCCTTCAGGTTAACTGTATCCCTTGGACCTTCTTATTGACGATGAAACACAGAAATTGCATCCGAATTTAATACAAATGGCACAATGCCGACTTAAGTACAAGAGGACTGACACTCTCACTTTCTATGATTTGAACCTCTGATGTGAGTCCAGTTTTAGATTCCGATGCTTCACTTCAGGTTTACTGTATACCTTGCACCTTCTTATTGACGATGAAACACAGAAGTTGCATCGGAATTTAATACAAAAGGCACAATGCTGACTTAAGTAAAAGAGGACTGACACTCTAACTTTGTATGATTTGAACCTCTCCTGTGAGTCCAGTTTTAGATTCCGATGCTGCACTTCAGGTTTACTGTCTCCCTTTGACCTTCTTATTGACGATGACACACAGAAATTGCATCGGAATTAAATACAAAAGGCACAATACCGACTTAAGTTCAAGAAGACTGACTCTTCTTATTGTCTATGTTTTGAACCATTCCATTGACACTAGGTGTAGATTTCGATGCTTCACTCCAGGTTTACTGTATCCCTTGGAACTTGTTATTGACGATGAAACACAGAAATTGCATCGGAATTAAATAGAAAAGGTACAATGCCGACTTAAGTACAAGAAGACTGAATCTTCTTACTGACTATGTTTTGAACCATTCCTGTGACACTAGTTATAGATTCCGATGCTTCACCTCAGGTTTACTGTATCCCTTGGACCTTCTTATTGACGATGAAACACAGAAATTGCATCGGAATTAAATACAAAAGGCAAAATGCCGACTTAAGTACACGAAGACTGACTCTTCTTACTGTCTATGTTTTGAACTATTCCTGTGACACTAGTTATAGATTCCGATGCTACACTCCAGGTTTTTCTGTATCCCTTGGACCTTCTTATTGACGATGAAACACAGAAATTGCATCGGAATTGAATACAAAAGGCACAATGCCGAATTAAGTTCAAGAAGACTGACTCTTCTTACTGTCTATTTTTGAACCAGTCCTGTACTGACTATGTTTTGAACCATTCCTGTGACACTAGCTATAGATTCCGATGCTTCACTCCAGGTTTACTGTATCCCTTGGTCCTTCTTATTGACGATTAAACACAGAAATTGCATCGGAATTAAATAGAAATGGCACAATGCCGACTTAAGTACAAGAAGACTGACTCTTCTTACTGACTATGTTTTGAACCATTAATGTGACACTAGTTATAAATTCCGATGCTACGCTTCAGGTTTTCTGTATCCCTTGGACATTCTTATTGAGGATGAAACACAGAAATTGTATCGGAATTAAATACAAAAGGCACAGTGCAGAATTAAGTACCAGGAGACTGACTCCTCTTACTGTCTATGTTTTGAACCATTCCTGTGACACTAGTTATAGATTCAGATGCTTCACCTCAGGTTTACTGTATGCCTTGGACCTTCTTATTGACGATAAAACACAGAAATTGCATCGGAATTAAATACAAAAGGCAAAATGCCGACTTAAGTACACGAAGACTGACTCTTCTTACTGTCTATGCTTTGAACCATTCCTGTGACACTAGTTATAGATTCCGATGCTACACTCCAGGTTTACTGTATCCCTTGGACCTCCTTATTGACGATGAAACACACAAATTGCATCGGAATTAAATAGAAAAGGCACTATGCCGACGTAAGTACAAGAAGACTGACTCTTCTTACTGTCTATGTTTCGAACCATTCCTGTGACACTAGTTATAGTTTCCGATGCTTCACTCCAGGTTTACTGTATCCCTTGGACCTTCTTATTGACGATGAAACACAGAAATTGCATCGAAATTAAATAGAAAAGTCACAATGCCGTCTTAACTACAAGAAGACTGACTCTTCTTACTGACTATGTTTTGTACCATTCCTGTGACACTAGTTATAGATTCCGATGCTTCCCTTCAGGTTTACTGTATCCCTCTGACCTTCTTATTGACGATGAAACACAGAAATTGCATCGGAATTAAATAGAAAAGGCACAATGCCAACTTAAGTACAAGAAGACTGACTCTTCTTACTGACTATGTTTTGAACCATTCCTGTGAAACTAGTTATAGATTCCGATGCTTCACCTCAGGTTTACTGTATCCCTTGCACCTTCCTATTGACGATGAAACGCAGAAATTCCATCGAAATGAAATACAAAAGGCACAATGCCGACTTAAGTACTAGAAGACCGACTCCCCTTTCTGACTATGCTTCGAACCATTCCTGTGACACTAGTTATGAATTCCGATGCTTCATTTCAGGTGTAGTGTATCCCTCTGACCTTCTTATTGACGATGAAACACAGAAATTGCACCGGAATTAAATACAAAAGGCACAATGCCGACTCAAGTACAAGAACACTGACTCTTCTTACTGTCAATGTTTTGAACCATACCATTGACACTAGTTATAGATTCCGATGCTTGACTCCAGGTTTACTGTATCCCTAGGACCTTCTTATTGACGATGAAACACACAAATTGCATCGGAATTAAATAGATAAGGCACTATGCCGACTTAAGTACAAGAAGACTGACTCTTCTTACTGTCTATGATTTGAACCATTCCTGTGACACTAGTTACAGATTCCGATGTTTGCCTCCAGGTTTACTGTATCCCTTGGACCTTTCTATTGACGACGAAACACAGAAATTGCATCGGAATTAAATACAAAATGCACAATGCCGACTTAAGTACAAGAGGACTAACTCTTCTTACTGACTATGTTTTCAACCATTCCTGTGACACTAGTTGTGGATTCCGATGCTTCACTTCAGGTTTACTGTATCCCTCTGACCTTCTTATTGACGATGAAACACAGAAATTGCATCGGAATTAAATACAGGGGGGACAATGCCGAATTAAGTTCAAGAAGACTGCCTCTTCTTACTGTCTATTTTTGAACCAGTCCTTTGACACTAGTTATAGACTCCGATGCTTCACTCCAGGTTTACTGTATCCCTTGGTCCTTCTTATTGACGATGAAACACAGAAATTGCATCGGAATTAAATACAAAAGGCACAGTGCAGAATTAAGTACAAGGAGACTGACTCTTCTTACTGTCTTTGTTTTGAACCATTCCTGTGACACTAGTTATACATTCCGATGCTTCACTCCAGGTTTACTGTATCCCTTGGACCTTCTTATTGATGATGAAACACAGAAATTGCATCGGAATTAAATACAAAAGGCACAATGACGACTTAAGGACAAGAAGACTGAATCTTCTTACTGACTATGTTTTAAACCATTCCTGTGACACTATCTATAGATTCCGATGCTTCACTTCAGGTTTACTGTACCCCTCGGACCTTCTTATTGACGATGAAACACAGAAACTGCATCGGAATTAAATACAAAAGGCACAATGCCGACTTAAGTACAAGAAGACTGACTCTTCTTACTGTCTATGTTTTGAACCATTCCATTGACACTAGTTATAGATTCCGATGCTTCACTCCAGGTTTACTGTATCCCTTGGAACTTGTTATTGACGATGAAACACAGAAATTGCATCGGAATTAAATAGAAAAGATACAACGCCGACTTAAGTACAAGAAGACTGAATCTTCTTACTGACTATGTTTTGTTATTGACGATGAAACACAGAAATTGCATCGGAATTAAATAGAAAAGGTACAATGCCGACTTAAGTACAAGAAGACTGAATCTTCTTACTGACTATGTTTTGAACCATTCCTGTGACCCTAGTTATAGATTCCGATGCTTCACCCCAGGTTTACTGTATGCCTTGGAGCTTCTTATTGACGATGAAACACACAAATTGCATCGGAATTAAATAGAAAAGGCACTATGCCGACGTAAGTACAAGAAGACTGACTCTTCTTACTGTCTATGTTTCGAACCATTCCTGTGACACTAGTTATAGTTTCCGATGGTTCACTCCAGGTTTACTGTATCCCTTGGACCTTCTTATTGACGATGAAACACAGAAATTGCATCGAAA
Source organism: Schistocerca piceifrons (assembly GCF_021461385.2). Classification (NCBI taxonomy): domain Eukaryota; kingdom Metazoa; phylum Arthropoda; class Insecta; order Orthoptera; family Acrididae; genus Schistocerca; species Schistocerca piceifrons. The sequence continues at coordinate 394,617 of NW_025728391.1, read as the reverse complement.
TTAAATAGAAAAGGCACAATGCCGTCTTAACTGCAAGAAGACTGACTCTTCTTACTGACTATGTTTTGAACCATTCCTGTGACACTAGTTATAGATTCCGATGCTTCCCTTCAGGATTACTGTATCCGTCTGACCTTCTTATTGACGATGAAACACAGAAATTGCATCGGAATTAAATAGTAAAGGCACAATGCCAACTTACGTACAAGAAGACTGACTCGTCTTACTGACTATGTTTTGAACCATTCCTGTGAAACTAGTTATAGATTCCGATGCTTCATCTCAGGTTTACTGTATCCCTTGGACCTTCTTATTGGCGATGAAACACAGAAATTCCATCGGAATTAAATACAAAAGGCACAATGCCGACTTAAGTACAAGAAGACTGACTCTCCTTTCTGACTATGCTTTGAACCATTCCTGTGACACTAGTTACGAATTCCGATGCTTCATTTCAGGTTTAGTGTATCCCTCTGACCTTCTTATTGACGATGAAACACAGAAATTGCATCGGAATTAAATACAAAAGGCACAATGCCGACTTAAGTACGAGAACACTGACTCTTCTTACTGTCTATGTTTTGAACCATACCATTGTCACTAGTTATAGATTCCGATGCTTGACTCCAGGTTTACTGTATCCCTTGGACCTTCTTATTGATGATGAAACACAGAAATTGCATCGGAATTACATACAAAAGGCAAAATGCCGACTGAAGTACACGAAGACTGACTCTTCTTACTGTCTATGATTTGAACCTTTCCTGTGACACTAGTTACAGATTCCGATGTTTCCATCCAGGTTTACTGTATCCCTTGGACCTTCCTATTGACGATGAAACACAGAAATTGCATCGGATTTAGATACAAAAGGCACAATGCCGACTTAAGTACAAGAAGACTAACTTTTCTTACTGACTGTGTTTTGAACCATTCCTGTGACACTAGTAATGGATTCCGATTCTTCACTTCAGGTTTACTGTATCCCTCTTACCTTCTTATTGACGATGAAACACAGAAATTGCATCGGAATTAAATACAGAAGGCACAATGCCGAATTAAGTTCAAGAAGACTGACTCTTCTTACTGTCTATTTTTGAACCAGTCCTTAGACACTAGTTATAGACTCCGATGCTTCACTCCCGGTTTACTGTATCCCCTGGTCCTTCTTATTGACGATGAAACACAGAAATTGCATCGGAATTAAATACAAAAGGCACAGTGCAGATTTAAGTACAAGGAGACTGACTCTTCTTACTGTCTATGTTTTGAACCATTCCTGTGACACTAGTTATAGATTCCGATGCTTCACTCCAGGTTTACTGTATCCCTTGGACCTTCTTATTGATGATGAAACACAGAAACTGCACCGGAATTAAATACAAAAGGCACAATGACGACTTAAGTACAAGAAGACTGACTCATCTTACTGACTATGTTTTGAACCATTCCTGTGACACTAGTTGTAAATTCCGATGCTACACTTCTGGTTTACTGTATCCTTTGGACATTCTTATTGACGATGAAACACAGGAATTGCATCGGAATTAAATACAAAAGGCACAGTGCAGAATTAAGTACAAGGAGACTGACTCTTCTTACTGTCTATGTTTTGAACCATTCCTGTGACACTAGTTATAGATTCCGATGCTTCACCTCAGGTTTACTGTATGCCTTGGACCTTCTTATTGACGATAAAACACAGAAATTGCATCGGAATTAAATACAAAAGGCAAAATGCCGACTCAAGTACACGAAGACTGACTCTTCTTACTGTCCATGCTTTGAACCATTCCTGTGACACTAGTTATAGATTCCGATGCTACACTCCAGGTTTACTGTATCCCTTGGACCTTCTTATTGACGATGAAACACAGAAATTGCATCGGAATTAAATAGAAAAGTCACTATGCCGACGTAAGTACAAGAAGACTGACTCTTCTTACTGTCTATGTTTTGAACCATTCCTGTGACACTAGTTATAGTTTCCGATGCTTCACTCCAGGTTTACTGTATCCCTTGGACCTTCTTATTGACGATGAGACACAGAAATTGCATCGAAATTAAATAGAAAAGGCACAATGCCGTCTTAACTACAAGAAGACTGACTCTTCTTACTGACTTTGTTTTGAACCATTCCTGTGACACTAGTTATAGATTCCGATGCTACCCTTCAGGATTACTGTATCCCTCTGACCTTCTTATTGACGATGAAACACAGAAATAGCATCGGAATTAAATAGAAAAGGCAGAATGCCAACTTAAGTACAAGAAGACTGACTCTTCTTACTGACTATGTTTTGAACCATTCCTGTGACACTAGTTATAAATTCCGATGCTACACTTCAATTTTACTGTATCCCTTGGACATTCTTATTGAGGATGAAACACAGAAATTGTATCGGAATTAAATACAAAAGGCACAGTGCAGAATTAAGTACAAGGAGACTGACTCCTCCTACTGTCTATGTTTTGAACTATTCCTGTGACACTAGTTATAGATCCAGATGCTTCACCTCAGGTTTACTGTATGCCTTGGACCTTCTTATTGACGATAAAACACAGAAATTGCATCGGATTTAAATACAAAAGGCAAAATGCCGACTTAAGTACACGAAGACTGACTCTTCTTACTGTCTATGCTTTGAACCATTCCTGTGACACTAGTTATAGATTCCGATGCTACACTTCAGGTTTACCGTATCCCTTGGACCTCCTTATTGACGATGAAACACACTAATTGCATCGGAATTAAATAGAAAAGGCACTATGCCGACGTAAGTACAAGAAGACTGACTCTTCTTACTGTCTATGTTTCGAACCATTCCTGTGACACTAGTTATAGTTTCCGATGCTTCACTCCAGGTTTACTGTATCCCTTGGACCTTCTTATTGACGATGAAACACAGAAATTGCATCGAAATTAAATAGAAATTGCACAATGCTGTCTTAACTACAAGAAGACTGACTCTTCTTACTGACTATGTTTTCAACCATTCCTGTCACACTAGTTATAGATTCCGATGCTTCCGTTCAGGATTACTGTATCCCTCTGACCTTCTTATTGACGATGAAACACAGAAATTGCATCGGAATTAAATAGAAAAGGCACAATGCCAACTTAAGTACAAGAAGACTGACTCTTGTTACTGACTATGTTTTGAACCATTCCTGTGAAACTAGTTATAGATTCCGATGCTTCACCTCAGGTTTACTGTATCCCTTGGACCTTCCTATTGACGATGAAACACAGAAATTCCATCGGAATGAAATACAAAAGGCACAATGCCGACTTATGTACAAGAAGACTGACTCTCCTTTCTGACTATGCTTTGAACCATTCCTGTGACACTAGTTATGAATTCCGATGCTTCTTTTCAGGTTTAGTGTATCCCTCTGACCTTCTTATTGACGATGAAACACAGAAATTGCACCGGAATTAAATACAAAAGGCACAATGCCGACTCAAGTACAAGAACACTGACTCTTCTTACTGTCTATGTTTTGAACCATACCATTGACACTAGTTATAGATTCCGATGCTTGACTCCTGGTTTACTGTATCCCTAGGACCTTCTTATTGACGATGAAACACACAAATTGCATCGGAATTAAATTAGATAAGGCACTATGCCGACTTAAGTACAAGAAGACTGACTCTTCTTACTGACTATGTTTGAACGATTCCTGTGACACTAGTTACAGATCCCGATGCTTCACTTCAGGTTTACTGTATACCTTGTACGTTCTTATTGACGATGAAACACAGAAATTGCATCGGAATTACATACAAAAGGCAAAATGCCGACTGAAGTACACGAAGACTGACTCTTCTTACTGTCTATGATTTGAACCATTCCTGTGACACTAGTTACAGATTCCGATGTTTGCCTCCAGGTTTACTGTATCCCTTGGACCTTTCTATTGACGATGAAACACAGAAAATTGCATCGGATCGGAATTAAATACAAAATGCACAATGCCGACTTAAGTACAAGAAGACTAACTCTTCTTACTGACTATATTTTGAACCATTCCTGTGACACTAGTTATGGATTCCGATGCTTCACTTCAGGTTTACTGTATCCCTCTGACCTTCTTATTGACGATGAAACACAGAAATTGCATCGGAATTAAATACAGAGGGCACAATGCCGAATTAAGTTCAAGAAGACTGCCTCTTCTTACTGTCTATTTTTGAACCAGTCCTTTGACACTAGTTATAGACTCCGATGCTTCACTCCAGGTTTACTGTATCCCTTGGTCCTTCTTATTGACGATGAAACACAGAAATTGCATCGGAATTAAATACAAAAGGCACAGTGCAGAATTAAGTACAAGGAGACTGACTCTTCTTACTGTCTATGTTTTTGAACCATTCCTGTGACACTAGATATAGATTCCGATGCTTCACTCCAGGTTTACTGTATCCCTTGGACCTTCTTATTGATGATGGAAACACAGAAATTACATCGGAATTAATTACAAAAGGCACAATGACGACTTAAGGACAAGAAGACTGAATCTTCTTACTGACTATGTTTTGAACAATTCCTGTGACACTAGCTATAGATTCCGATGCTTCACTTCAGGTTTACTGTACCCCTCGGTCCTTCTTATTGACGATGAAACACAGAAACTGCATCGGAATTAAATACAAAAGGCACAATGCCGACTTAAGTACAAGAAGACTGACTCTTCTTACTGTCTATGTTTTGAACCATTCCATTGACACTAGTTATAGATTCAGATGCTTCACTCCAGGTTTACTGTATCCCTTGGAACTTGTTATTGACGATGAAACACAGAAATTGCATCGGAATTTAATAGAAAAGGTACAATGCCGACTTAAGTACAAGAAGACTGAATCTTCTTACTGACTATGTTTTGTTATTGACGATGAAACACAGAAATTGCATCGGAATTAAATTGAAAAGGTACAATGCCGACTTAAGTACAAGAAGACTGAATCTTCTTACTGACTATGTTTTGAACCATTCCTGTGACACTAGTTATAGATTCCGATGCTTCACCTCAGGTTTACTGTATGCCTTGGACCTTCTTATTGACGATAAAACACAGAAATTGCATCGGAATTAAATACAAAAGGCAAAATGCCAACTTAAGTACACGAAGACTGACTCTTCTTACTGTCTATACTTTGAACCATTCCTGTGACACTAGTTATAGATTCCGATGCTACACTCCAGGTTTACTGTATCCCTTGGAGCTTCTTATTGACGATGAAACACACAAATTGCATCGGAATTAAATAGAAAAGGCACTATGCCGACGTAAGTACAAGAAGACTGACTCTTCTTACTGACTATGTTTGAACGATTCCTGTGACACTAGTTACAGATCCCGATGCTTCACTTCAGGTTTACTGTATACCTTGGACCTTCTTATTGACGATGAAACACAGAAATTGCATCGGAATTAAATACAAAAGGCAAAATGATGACTGAAGTACACGAAGACTGACTCTTCTTACTGTCTATGATTTGAGCCATTCCTGTGACACTAGTTACAGATTCCGATGTTTGGCTCCAGGTTTACTGTATCCCTTGGACCTTTCTATTGACGATGAAACACAGAAATTGCATCGGAATTAAATACAAAATGCACAATGCCGACTTAAGTACAAGAAGACTAACTCTTCTTACTGACTATGTTTTTGAACCATTCCTGTGACACTAGTTATGGATTCCGATGCTTCACTTCAGGTTTACTGTATCCCTCTGACCTTCTTATTGACGATGAAACACAGAAATTGCATCGGAATTAAATACAGAGGGCACAATGCCGAATTAAGTTCAAGAACACTGCCTCTTCTTACTGTCTATTTTTGAACCAGTCCTTTGACACTAGTTATAGACTCCGATGCTTCACTCCAGGTTTACTGTATCCCTTGGTCCTTCTTATTGACGATGAAACACAGAAATTGCATCGGAATTAAATACAAAAGGCACAGTGCAGAATTAAGTACAAGGAGACTGACTCTTCTTACTGTCTATGTTTTGAACCATTCCTGTGACACTAGTTATAGATTCCGATGCTACACTCCAGGTTTACTGTATCCCTTGGACCTTCTTATTGATGATGAAACACAGAAATTGCATCGGAATTAAATACAAAAGGCACAATGACGACTTAAGGACAAGAAGACTGAATCTTCTTACTGACTATGTTTTGAACCATTCCTGTGGACACTAGCTATAGATTCCGATGCTTCACTTCAGGTTTACTGTACCCCTCGGACCTTCTTGTTGACGATGAAACACAGAAACTGCATCGGAATTAAATACAAAAGGCACAATGCCGACTTAAGTACAAGAAGACTGACTTTTCTTACTGTCTATGTTTTGAACCATTCCATTGACACTAGTTATAGATTCAGATGCTTCACTCCAGGTTTACTGTATCCCTTGGAACTTGTTATTGACGATGAAACACAGAAATTGCATCGGAATTTAATAGAAAAGGTACAATGCCGACTTAAGTACAAGAAGACTGAATCTTCTTACTGACTATGTTTTGTTATTGACGATGAAACACAGAAATTGCATCGGAATTAAATAGAAAAGGTACAATGCCGACTTAAGTACAAGAAGACTGAATCTTCTACTGTCTATGTTTTGAACCGTTCCATTGACACTAGTTATAGATTCCGATGCTTCACTCCAGGTTTACTGTATCCCTTGGAACTTGTTATTGACGATTGAACACAGAAATTGCATCGGAATTAAATAGAAAAGGTACAATGCCGGCTTAAGTACAACAAGACTGAATCTTCTTACTGACTATGTTTTGAACCATTCCTGTGACACTAGTTATAGATTCCGATGCTTCACCTCAGGTTTACTGTATCCCTTGGACCTTCTTATTGACGATGAAACACAGAAATTGCATCGGAATTAAATACAAAAGGCAAAATGCCGACTTAAGTACACGAAGACTGACTCTTCTTACTGTCTATGTTTTGAACTATTTCTGTGACACTAGTTATAGATTCCTATGCTACATTCCAGGTTTACTGTATCCCTTGGACCTTCTTATTGACGATTAAACACACAAATTGCATCGGAATTAAATAGAAAAGGCACTATGCCGACGTAAGTACAAGAAGACTGACTTTTCTTACTGTCTATGTTTTGAACCATTCCTGTGACACTAGTTATAGTTTCCGATGCTTCACTCCAGGTTTACTGTATCCCTTGGACCTTCTTATTGACGATGAGACACAGAAATTGCATCGAAATTAAATAGAAAAGGCACAATGCCGTCTTAACTACAAGAAGACTGACTCTTCTTACTGACTATGTTTTGAACCATTCCTGTGACACTAGTTATAGAGTCCGATGCTACCCTTCAGGATTACTGTATCCCTCTGACCTTCTTATTGACGATGAAACACAGAAATTGCATCGGAATTATATAGAAAAGGCACAATGCCAACTTAAGTACAAGAAGACTGTCTCTTCTTACTGTCTATGATTTGAACGATTCCTGTGACACCAGTTACAGATCCCGATGCTTTACTTCAGGTTTACTGTATCCCTTGGACCTTCCTATTGACGATGAAACACAGAAATTGCATCGGAATTAAATACAAAAGGCACAATACCGCCTTAAGTACAGGAAGGCTGACTCTCCTTTCTGACTATGCTTTGAACCATTCCTGTGACACTAGTTATGAATTCCGATGCTTCTTTTCAGGTTTAGTGTATCCCTCTGACCTTCTTATAGACGATGAAACACAGAAATTGCATCGGAATAAAATACAAAAGGCACAATGCCGACTTAAGTACAAGAAGACTAACTCCTCTTACTGACTATGTTTGAACTATTCCTGTGACACTAGTTATGGATTCCGATGCTTCACTTCAGGTTTACTGTATCCCTCTGACCTCCTTATTGACGATGAAACACAGAAATTGCATCGGAATTAAATACAGAAGGCACAATGCCGAATTAAGTTCAAGAAGACTGACTCTTCTTACTGTCAACCTTTGAACCAGTCCTTTGACACTAGTTATAGACTCCGATGCTTCACTCCAGGTTTACTGTATCCCATGGTCCTTCTTCTTGACGATGAAACACAGAAATTGCATAGGAATTAAATACAAAAGGCACAGTGCAGAATTAAGTACAAGGAGACTGACTCTTCTTACTGTCTATCTTTTGAACCATTCCTGTGACAGTAGTTATAGATTCCAAAGCTTCACTCCAGGTTTACTGTATCCCTTGGACCTTCTTATTGATGATGAAACACAGAAATAGCATCGGAATTAAATACAAAAGGCACAATGACGACTTAAGTACAAGAAGACTGACTCTTTTTACTGACTATGTTTTGAACCATTCCTGTGACACTAGCTATAGATTCCGATGCTTCACTTCAGGTTTACTGTACCCCTCTGACCTTCTTATTGACGATGAAACACAGAAACTGCATCGGAATTAAATACAAAAGGCACAATGCCGATTTAAGTACAAGGAGACTGACTCTTCTTAATGTCTATGTTTTGAACCATTCCATTGACACTAGTTATAGATTCCGATGCTTCACTCCAGGTTTACTGTATCCCTTGGAACTTGTTATTGACGATGAAACACAGAAATTGCATCGGAATTAAATAGAAAAGGTACAATGCCGACTTAAGTACAAGAAGACTGAATCTTCTTACTGACTATGTTTTGAACCATTCCTGTGACACTAGTTATAGATTGCGATGCTTCACCTCAGGTTTACTGTATCCCTTGGACCTTCTTATTGACGATGAAACACAGAAATTGCATCGGAATTAAATACAAAAGGCAAAATGCCGACTTAAGTACACGAAGACTGACTCTTCTTACTGTCTATGTTTTGAACTATTCCTGTGACACTAGTTATAGATTCCGATGCTACACTCCAGGTTTACTGTATCCCTTGGACCTTCTTATTGACGATGAAACACAGAAATTGCATCGGAATTGAATACAAAAGGCACAATGACGACTTAAGGACAAGAAGACTGACTCTTCTTACTGACTATGTTTTGAACGATTCCTGTGACACTAGTTACAGATCCCGATGTTTCATTCCAGGTTTACTGTATCCCTTGGACCTTCTTATTGACGATGAAACACAGAAATTGCATCGGAATTAAATACAAAAGGCACAATGCCGACTTAAGTACAAGAAGAACGACTCTTCTTACTGACTATGTTTTGAACCATTCCTGTGACACTAGTTATGGATGCCGATGCTTCACTTCAGGTTTTTTGTATCCCTCTGACCTTCTTATTGACGATGAAACACAGAAATTGCATCGGAATTGAATACAAAACTCACAATGCCGACTTAAGTTCTAATGACTGACTCTTCTTACTGTCTATGAACCAGTCCTGTGACACTAGTTATAGACTCCGATGCTTCACTCCAGGTTTACCGTATCCCTTGGTCCTTCTTATTGACGATTAAACACAGAAATTGCATCGGAATTAAATAGAAAAGGCACAATGCCGACTTAGGTACAAGAAGACTGACTCTTCTTACTGACTATGTTTTGAACCACTCCTGTGACACTAGTTATTAATTCCGATGCTACACTTCAGGTTTACTGTATCCCTTGGACATTCTTATTGACGATGAAACACAGAAATTGCATCGGAATTAAATACAAAAGGCACAGTGCAGAATTAAGTACAAGGAGACTGACTCTTATTACTGTCTGTGTTTTGAAATATTCCATTGACACTAGTTATAGATTCCGATGCTTCACTCCAGGTTTACTGTACCCCTTGGACCTTGTTATTGACGATGAAACACAGTAATTGCATCGGAATTAAATAGAAAAGGTACAATGCCGACTTAAGTACAAGAAGACTGACTCTTCTTACTGACAATGTTTTGAACCATTCCTGTGACACTACTTATACATTCCGATGCTTCACCTCAGGTTTACTGTATGCCTTGGACCTTCTTATTGACGATAAAACACAGAAATTGCATCGGAGTTAAATAGAAAAGGCACTATGCCGACGTAAGTACAAGATGACTGACTCTTCTTACGGTCTATGTTTTGAACCATTCCTGTGACACTAGTTATTGTTTCCGATGCTTCACTCCAGGTTTACTGTATCCCCTGGACCTTCTTATTGACGATGAAAAACAGAAATTGCATCGGAATTAAATAGAAAAGGCACAATGCCGTCTTAACTACAAGAAGACTGACTCTTCTTACTGACTATGTTTTGAACCATTCCTGTGACCCTAGTTATAGATTCCGATGCTTTCCTTCAGGATTACTGTATCCCTCTGACATTCTTATTGACGATGAAACACAGAAGTTGCATCGGAATTAAATAGAAAAGGCACAATGCCAACTTAAGTACAAGAAGACTGACTCTTCTTACTGACTATGTTTTGAACCATACCATTGACACTAGTTATAGATTCCGATGCTTCACTCCAGGTTTACTGTATCCCTTGGACCTTCTTATTGACGATGAAACACACAAATTGCATCGGAATTAAATAGAGAAGGCACTATGCCGACTTAAGTACAAGAAGACTGACTCTTCGAACTGACTATGATTTGAACGATTCCTGTGACACTAGTTATATATCCCGATGCTTCACTTCAGGTTCACTGTATCCCTTGGACGTTCTTATTGACTATGATACAAAAAAATTGCATCGGAATTAAATACAAAAGGCAAAATGCCGACTGAATTGCACGAAGACTGTCTCTTCTTACAGTCTATGATTTGAACCATTCCTGTGATACTACTTACAGATTCCGATGCTTCACTCCAGGTTTTCTGTATCCCTTGGACCTTCTTATTGACGATAAAACACAGATATTATATCGGAATTAAATACAAAAGGCACAATGCCGACTTAAGTACAAGAAGACTCACTCTTCTTACTGACTATGTTTTGAACCATTCCTGTGACACTAGTTATGGATACCGATGCTTCACTTCAGGTTTACTGTATCCCTCTGACCTTCTTATTGGCGATGAAACACAGAAATTGCATCGGAATTGTATACAAATGGCACAATGCCGAATTAAGTTCAAGAAGACTGACTCTTCTTACTGTCTAATTTTGAACCAGTCCTGTGACACTAGTTATAGACTCCGATGCTTCACTCCAGGTTTACTGTATCCCTTGGTCCTTTTTATTGACGATTAAACACAGAAATTGTATCGGAATTAAATAGAAAAGGCAAAATGCCGACTTAAGTACAAGAAGACTGACTCTTCTTACTGACTATGTTATGAACCATTCGTGTGACACTAGTTATAAATTCCGATGCTACACTTCAGGTTCACTGTATCCCTTGGACATTCTTATTGACGATGAAACACAGAAATTGCATCGGAATTAAATACAAAAGCACAGTGCAGAATTAAGTACAAGGAGACTGACTCTTCTTACTGTCTATGTTTTGAAATATTCCATTGACACTAGTTATAGATTCCGATGCTTCACTCCAAGTTTACTGTATCCCTTGGACCTTCTTATTGACGATGAGACACAGAAATTGCATCGAAATTAAATAGAAAAGGCACAATGCCGTCTTAACTACAAGAAGACTGACTCTTCTTACTGACTATGTTTTGAACCATTCCTGTGACACTAGTTATAGATTCCGATTCTACCCTTCAGGATTACTGTATCCCTCTGACCTTCTTATTGACGATGAAACACAGAAATTGCATCGGAATTAAATAGAAAAGGCAGAATGCCAACTTAAGTACAAGAAGACTGACTCTTCTTACTGACTATGTTTTGAACCATTCCTGTGACACTAGTTATAGATTCCGATGCTACCCTTCAGGATTACTGTATCCCTCTGACCTTTTTATTGACGATGAAACACAGAAATTGCATCGGATTTAAATACAAAAGGCAAAATGCCGACTTAAGTACACGAAGACTGACTCTTCTTACTGTCTATGCTTTGAACCATTCCTGTGACACTAGTTATAGATTCCGATGCTACACTCCAGGTTTACTGTATCCCTTGGACCTCCTTATTGACGATGAAACACACAAATTGCATCGGAATTAAATAGAAAAGGCACTATGCCGACGTAAGTACAAGAAGACTGACTCTTCTTACTGTCTATGTTTCGAACCATTCCTGTGACACTAGTTATAGTTTCCGATGCTTCACTCCAGGTTTACTGTATCCCTTGGACCTTCTTATTGACGATGAAACACAGAAATTGCATCGAAATTAAATGGAAATTGCACAATGCCGTCTTAACTACAAGAAGACTGACTCTTCTTACTGACTATGTTTTGAACCATTCCTGTGACACTAGTTATAGATTCCGATGCTTCCCTTCAGGATTACTGTATCCCTCTGACCTTCTTATTGACGATGAAACACAGAAATTGCATCGGAATTAAATAGAAAAGGCACAATGCCAACTTAAGTACAAGAAGACTGACTCTTCTTACTGACTATGTTTTGAACCATTCCTGTGAAACTAGTTATAGATTCCGATGCTTCACCTCAGGTTTACTGTATCCCTTGGACCTTCCTATTGACGATGAAACACAGAAATTCCATCGGAATGAAATACAAAAGGCACAATGCCGACTTAAGTACAAGAAGACTGACTCTCCTTTCTGACTATGCTTTGAACCATTCCTGTGACACTAGTTATGAATTCCGATGCTTCTTTTCAGGTTTAGTGTATCCCTCTGACCTTCTTATTGACGATGAAACACAGAAATTGCACCGGAATTAAATACAAAAGGCACAATGCCGACTCAAGTACAAGAACACTGACTCTTCTTACTGTCTATGTTTTGATCCATACCATTGACACTAGTTATAGATTTCGATGCTTGACTCCTGGTTTACTGTATCCCTAGGACCTTCTTATTGACGATGAAACACAAAAATTGCATCGGAATTAAATAGATAAGGCACTATGCCGATTTAAGTACAAGAAGACTGACTCTTCTTACTGACTATGTTTGAACGATTCCTGTGACACTAGTTACAGATCCCGATGCTTCACTTCAGGTTTACTGTATACCTTGGACCTTCTAATTGACGATGAAGCACAGAAATTGCATCGGAATTAAATACAAAAGGCAAAATGCCGACTGAAGTACACGAAGACTGACTCTTCTTACTGTCTATGATTTGAACCATTCCTGTGACACTAGTTACAGATTCCGATGTTTACCTCCAGGTTTACTGTATCCCTTGGACCTTTCTATTGACGATGAAACACAGAAATTGCATCGGAATTAAATACAAAATGCACAATGCCGACTTCAGTACAAGAAGACTAACTCTTCTTACTGACTATGTTTTGAACCATTCCTGTGACACTAGTTATGGATTCCGATGCTTCACTTCAGGTTTACAGTATCCCTCTAACCTTCTTATTGACGATGAAACACAGAAATTGCATCGGAATTAAATACAGAGGGCACAATGCCGAATTAAGTTCAAGAAGACTGCCTCTTCTTACTGTCTATTTTTGAACCAGTCCTTTGACACTAGTTATAGACTCCGATGCTTCACTCCAGGTTTACTGTATCCCTTGGTCCTTCTTATTGACGATGAAACACAGAAATTGCATCGGAATTAAATACAAAAGGCACAGTGCAGAATTAAGTACAAGGAGACTGACTCTTCTTACTGTCTATGTTTTGAACCATTCCTGTGACACTAGTTATAGATTCCGATGCTTCACTCCAGGTTTACTGTATCCCTTGGACCTTCTTATTGATGATGAAACACAGAAATTGCATCGGAATTAAATACAAAAGGCACAATGACGACTTAAGGACAAGAAGACTGAATCTTCTTACTGACTATGTTTTGAACCATTCCTGTGACACTAGCTATAGATTCCGATGCTTCACTACAGGTTTACTGTACCCCTCGGACCTTCTTATTGACGATGAAACACAGAAACTGCATCGGAATTAAATAGAAAAGGCACAATTCCGACTTAAGTACAAGAAGACTGACTCTTCTTACTGTCTATGTTTTGAACCATTCCATTGACACTAGTTATAGATTCAGATGCTTCACTCCAGGTTTACTGTATCCCTTGGAACTTGTTATTGACGATGAAACACAGAAATTGCATCGGAATTAAATAGAAAATGTACAATGCCGACTTAAGTACAAGAAGACTGAATCTTCTTACTGACTATGTTTTGTTATTGACGATGAAACACAGAAATTGCATCGGAATTAAATAGAAAAGGTACAATGCCGACTTAAGTACAAGAAGACTGAATCTTCTTATTGACTATGCTTTGAACCATTCCTGTGACACTAGTTGTAGATTCCGATGCTTCACCTCAGGTTTACTGTATGCCTTGGACCTTCTTATTGACGATAAAACACAGAAATTGCATCGGAATTAAATACAAAAGGCAAAATGCCAACTTAAGTACACGAAGACTGACTCTTCTTACTGTCTATGCTTTGAACCATTCCTGTGACACTAGTTATAGATTCCGATGCTACACTCCAGGTTTACTGTAACCCTTGGAGCTTCTTATTGACGATGAAACACACAAATTGCATCGGACTTAAATAGAAAAGGCACTATGCCGACGTAAGTACATGAAGACTGACTCTTCTTACTGTCTATGTTTCGAACCATTCCTGTGACACTAGTTATAGTTTCCGATGCTTCACTCCAGGTTTACTGTATCCCTTGGACCTTCGTATTGACGATGAAACACAGAAATTGCATCGAAATTAAATAGAAAAGGCACAATGCCATCTTAACTGCAAGAAGACTGACTCTTCTTACTGACTATGTTTTGAACCATTCCTGTGACAGTAGTTATAGATTCCGATGCTTCCCTTCAGGATTACTGTATCCGTCTGACCTTCTTATTGACGATGAAACACAGAAATTGCATCGGATTTAAATACAAAAGGCAAAATGCCGACTTAAGTACACGAAGACTGACTCTTCTTACTGTCTATGCTTTGAACCATTCCTGTGACACTAGTTATAGATTCCGATGCTACACTCCAGGTTTACTGTATCCCTTGGACCTCCTTATTGACGATGAAACACACAAATTGCATCGGAATTAAATAGAAAAGGCACTATGCCGACGTAAGTACAAGAAGACTGACTCTTCTTACTGTCTATGTTTCGAACCATTCCTGTGACACTAGTTATAGTTTCCGATGCTTCACTCCAGGTTTACTGTATCCCTTGGACCTTCTTATTGACGATGAAACACAGAAATTGCATCGAAATTAAATAGAAATTGCACAATGCCGTCTTAACTACAAGAAGACTGACTCTTCTTACTGACTATGTTTTGAACCATTCCTGTGACACTAGTTATAGATTCCGATGCTTCCCTTCAGGATTACTGTATCCCTCTGACCTTCTTATTGACGATGAAACACAGAAATTGCATCGGAATGAAATAGAAAGGGCACAATGCCAACTTAAGTACAAGAAGACTGACTCTTCTTACTGACTATGTTTTGAACCATTCCTGTGAAACTAGTTATAGATTCCGATGCTTCACCTCAGGTTTACTGTATCCCTTGGACCTTCCTATTGACGATGAAACACAGAAATTCCATCGGAATGAAATACAAAAGGCACAATGCCGACTTAAGTACAAGAAGACTGACTCTCCTTTCTGACTATGCTTTGAACCATTCCTGTGACACTAGTTATGAATTCCGATGCTTCTTTTCAGGTTTAGTGTATCCCTCTGACCTTCTTATTGACGATGAAACACAGAAATTGCACCGGAATTAAATACAAAAGGCACAATGCCGACTCAAGTACAAGAACACTGACTCTTCTTACTGTCTATGTTTTGAACCATACCATTGACACTAGTTATAGATTTCGATGCTTGACTCCTGGTTTACTGTATCCCTAGGACCTTCTTATTGACGATGAAACACAAAAATTGCATCGGAATTAAATAGATAAGGCACTATGCCGATTTAAGTACAAGAAGACTGACTCTTCTTACTGACTATGTTTGAACGATTCCTGTGACACTAGTTACAGATCCCGATGCTTCACTTCAGGTTTACTGTATACCTTGGACCTTCTAATTGACGATGAAGCACAGAAATTGCATCGGAATTAAATACAAAAGGCAAAATGCCGACTGAAGTACACGAAGACTGACTCTTCTTACTGTCTATGATTTGAACCATTCCTGTGACACTAGTTACAGATTCCGATGTTTACCTCCAGGTTTACTGTATCCCTTGGACCTTTCTATTGACGATGAAACACAGAAATTGCATCGGAATTAAATACAAAATGCACAATGCCGACTTCAGTACAAGAAGACTAACTCTTCTTACTGACTATGTTTTGAACCATTCCTGTGACACTAGTTATGGATTCCGATGCTTCACTTCAGGTTTACAGTATCCCTCTAACCTTCTTATTGACGATGAAACACAGAAATTGCATCGGAATTAAATACAGAGGGCACAATGCCGAATTAAGTTCAAGAAGACTGCCTCTTCTTACTGTCTATTTTTGAACCAGTCCTTTGACACTAGTTATAGACTCCGATGCTTCACTCCAGGTTTACTGTATCCCTTGGTCCTTCTTATTGACGATGAAACACAGAAATTGCATCGGAATTAAATACAAAAGGCACAGTGCAGAATTAAGTACAAGGAGACTGACTCTTCTTACTGTCTATGTTTTGAACCATTCCTGTGACACTAGTTATAGATTCCGATGCTTCACTCCAGGTTTACTGTATCCCTTGGACCTTCTTATTGATGATGAAACACAGAAATTGCATCGGAATTAAATACAAAAGGCACAATGACGACTTAAGGACAAGAAGACTGAATCTTCTTACTGACTATGTTTTGAACCATTCCTGTGACACTAGCTATAGATTCCGATGCTTCACTACAGGTTTACTGTACCCCTCGGACCTTCTTATTGACGATGAAACACAGAAACTGCATCGGAATTAAATAGAAAAGGCACAATTCCGACTTAAGTACAAGAAGACTGACTCTTCTTACTGTCTATGTTTTGAACCATTCCATTGACACTAGTTATAGATTCAGATGCTTCACTCCAGGTTTACTGTATCCCTTGGAACTTGTTATTGACGATGAAACACAGAAATTGCATCGGAATTAAATAGAAAAGGTACAATGCCGACTTAAGTACAAGAAGACTGAATCTTCTTACTGACTATGTTTTGTTATTGACGATGAAACACAGAAATTGCATCGGAATTAAATAGAAAAGGTACAATGCCGACTTAAGTACAAGAAGACTGAATCTTCTTATTGACTATGCTTTGAACCATTCCTGTGACACTAGTTGTAGATTCCGATGCTTCACCTAAGGTTTACTGTATGCCTTGGACCTTCTTATTGACGATAAAACACAGAAATTGCATCGGAATTAAATACAAAAGGCAAAATGCCAACTTAAGTACACGAAGACTGACTCTTCTTACTGTCTATGCTTTGAACCATTCCTGTGACACTAGTTATAGATTCCGATGCTACACTCCAGGTTTACTGTAACCCTTGGAGCTTCTTATTGACGATGAAACACACAAATTGCATCGGAATTAAATAGAAAAGGCACTATGCCGACGTAAGTACATGAAGACTGACTCTTCTTACTGTCTATGTTTCGAACCATTCCTGTGACACTAGTTATAGTTTCCGATGCTTCACTCCAGGTTTACTGTATCCCTTGGACCTTCGTATTGACGATGAAACACAGAAATTGCATCGAAATTAAATAGAAAAGGCACAATGCCATCTTAACTGCAAGAAGACTGACTCTTCTTACTGACTATGTTTTGAACCATTCCTGTGACAGTAGTTATAGATTCCGATGCTTCCCTTCAGGATTACTGTATCCGTCTGACCTTCTTATTGACGATGAAACACAGAAATTGCATCGGAATTAAATAGAAAAGGCACAATGCCAACTTAAGTACAAGAAGACTGACTCTTCTTACTGACTATGTTTTGAACCATTCCTGTGAAACTAGTTATAGATTCCGATGCTTCACCTCAGGTTTACTGTATCCCTCTGACCTTCTTATTGACGATGAAACACAGAAATTGCATCGGAATTATATAGAAAAGGCACAATGCCAACTTAAGTACAAGAAGACTGACTCTTCTTACTGATTATGTTTTGAACCATTCCTGTGAAACTAGTTATAGTTTCCGATGCTTCACCTCAGGTTTACTGTATCCCTTGGACCTTCCTATTGACGATGAAACACAGAAATTGCATCGGAATTAAATACAAAAGGCACAATGCCGACTTATGTACAGGAAGACTGACTCTCCTTTCTGACTATGCTTTGAACCATTCCTGTGACACTAGTTATGAATTCCGATGCTTCACTTCAGGTTTACTGTATCCCTCTGACCTCCTTATTGACGATGAAACACAGAAATTGCATCGGAATTAAATACAGAAGGCACAATGCCGAATTAAGTTCAAGAAGACTGACTCTTCTTACTGTCTATTTTTGAACCAGTCCTTTGACACTAGTTATAGACTCCGATGCTTCACTCCAGGTTTACTGTATCCCTTGGTCCTTCTTCCTGACGATGAAACACAGAAATTGCATAGGAATTAAATACAAAAGGCACAGTGCAGAATTAAGTACAAGGAGACTGCCTCTTCTTACTGTCTATCTTTTGAACCATTCCTGTGACAGTAGTTAAAGATTCCAAAGCTTCACTCCAGGTTTATTGTATCCCTTGGACCTTCTTATTGATGATGAAACACAGAAATAGCATCGGAATTAAATACAAAAGGCACAATGACGACTTAAGTACAAGAAGACTGACTCTTCTTACTGACTATGTTTTGAACCATTCCTGTGACACTAGCTATAGATTCCGATGCTTCACTTCAGGTTTACTGTACCCCTCTGACCTTCTTATTGACGATGAAACACAGAAACTGCATCGTAATTAAATACAAAAGGCACAATGCCGATTTAAGTACAAGAAGTCTGACTCTTCTTAATGTCTATGTTTTGAACCATTCCATTGACACTAGTTATAGATTCCGATGCTTCACTCCAGGTTTACTGTATCCCTTGGAACTTGTTATTGACGATGAAACACAGAAATTGCATCGGAATTAAATAGAAAAGGTACAATGCCGACTTAAGTACAAGAAGACTGAATCTTCTTACTGACTATGTTTTGAACCATTCCTGAGACACTAGTTATAGATTGCGATGCTTCACCTCAGGTTTACTGTATCCCTTGGACCTTCTTATTGACGATGAAACACAGAAATTGCATCGGAATTAAATACAAAAGGCAAAATGCCGACTTAAGTACACGAAGACTGACTCTTCTTACTGTCTATGTTTTGAACTATTCCTGTGACACTAGTTATAGATTCCGATGCTACACTGCAGGTTTACTGTATCCCTTGGACCTTCTTATTGACGATGAAACACAGAAATTGCATCGGAATTAAATACAAAATGCACAATGCCGACTTAAGTACAAGAAGACCGACTCTTCTTACTGACTATGTTTTGAACCATTCCTGTGACACTAGTTATGGATTCCGATGCTTCACTTCACGTTTATTGTATCCCTCTGACCTTATTGACGATGAAACACAGAAATTGCATCGGAATTGAATACAAAAGGCACAATGCCGACTTAAGTTCTAATGACTGACTCTTCTTACTGTCTATTTTTGAACCAGTCCTGTGACACTAGTTATAGACTCCGATGCTTCACTCCAGGTTTACTGTATCCCTTGGTCCTTCTTATTGACGATTAAACACAGAAATTGCATCGGAATTAAATAGAAAAGGCACAATGCCGACTTAGGTACAAGAAGACTGACTCTTCTTACTGACAATGTTTTGAACCATTCCTGTGACACTACTTATAGATTCCGATGCTTCACCTCAGGTTTACTGTATGCCTTGGACCTTCTTATTGACGATAAAACACAGAAATTGCATCGGAGTTAAATAGAAAAGGCACTATGCCGACGTAAGTACAAGATGACTGACTCTTCTTACTGTCTATCTTTTGAACCATTCCTGTGACACTAGTTATAGTTTCCGATGCTTCACTCCAGGTTTACTGTATCCCTTGGACCTTCTTATTGACGATGAAAAACAGAAATTGCATCGGAATTAAATAGAAAAGGCACAATGCCGTATTAACTACAAGAAGACTGACTCTTCTTACTGACTATGTTTTGAACCATTCCTGTGACACTAGTTATAGATTCCGATGCTTCCCTTCAGGATTACTGTATCCCTCTAACATTCTTATTGACGATGAAACACAGAAATTGCATCGGAATTAAATAGAAAAGGCACAATGCCAACTTAAGTACAAGAAGACTGACTCTTCTTACTGACTATGTTTTGAACTATTCCTGTGACACTAGCTACAGAATCCGATGCTTCACTTCAGGTTTACTGTATCCCTCTCACCTTCTTAATGACGATGAAGCACAGACATTGCATCGTAATTAAATCCAAATGGCACAATGCCGACTTAAGTACAAGAAGACTGACGCTTCTTACCGTCCATGTTTTGAACCATACCATTGGCTCTAGTTATAGATTCCGATGCTTCACTCCAGGTTTACTGTATCCCTTGGACCTTCTTATTGACGATGAAACTCACAAATTGCATCGGAATTAAATAGAGAAGGCACTATGCCGACTTAAGTACAAGAAGACTGACTCATTGTACTGACTATGATTTGAACGATTCCTGTGACACTAGTTATATATCCCGATGCTTCACTTCAGGTTCACTGTATCCCTTGGACGTTCTTATTGACTATGAAACACAAAAATTGCATCGGAATTAAATACAAAAGGCAAAATGCCGACTGAATTGCACGAAGACTGACTCTTCTTACAGTCTATGATTTGAACCATTCCTGTGATACTAGTTACAGATTCCGATGCTTCACTCCAGGTTTTCTGTATCCCTTGGACCTTCTTATTGACGATAAAACACAGAAATTGCATCGGAATTAAATACAAAAAGCACAATGCCGACTTAAGTACAAGAAGACTGACTCTTCTTACTGACTACGTTTTGAACCATTCCTGTGACACTAGTTATGGATACCGATGCTTTACTTCAGGTTTACTGTATCCCTCTGACCTTCTTGTTGGCGATGAAACACAGAAATTGCATCGGAATTGTATACAAATGGCACAATGCCGAATTAAGTTCAAGAAGACTGACTCTTCTTACTGTCTAATTTTGAACCAGTCCTGTGACACTAGTTATAGACTCCGATGCTTCACTCCAGGTTTACTGTATCCCTTGGTCCTTCTTATTGACGATTAAACACAGAAATTGCATCGGAATTAAATAGAAAAGGCACAATGCCGACTTAAGTACAAGAAGACTGACTCTTCTTACTGACTATGTTATGAACCATTCGTGTGACACTAGTTATAAATTCCGATGCTACACTTCAGGTTCACTGTATCCCTTGGACAATCTTATTGACGATGAAACACAGAAATTGCATCGGAATTAAATACAAAAGGCACAGTGCAGAATTAAGTACAAGGAGACTGACTCTTCTTACTGTCTATGTTTTGAAATATTCCATTGACACTAGTTATAGATTCCGATGCTTCACTCCAAGTTCACTGTATCCCTTGGACCTTCTTATTGATGATGAAACACAGAAATTGCATCGGAATTAAATACAAAAGGCACAATGCCGACTTAAGTACAAGAAGACTGACTCTTCTTACAGTCTATGATTTGAACCATTCCTGTGACACTAGTTACAGATTCCGATGCTTCACTCGAGGTTTTCTGTATCCCTTGGACCTTCTTATTGACGATGAAACACAGAAATTGCATCGGAATTAAATACAAAAGGCACAATGCCGACTTAAGTACAAGAAGACTGACTCTTCTTACTGATTATGTTTTGAACCATTCCTGTGACTCTAGTTATGGATTCCGATGCTTCACTTCAGGTTTACTGTATCCCTTGGTCCTTCTTATTGACGATTAAACACAGAAATTGCATCGGAATTAAATAGAAAAGGCACAATGCCGACTTAAGTACAAGAAGACTGAATCTTCTTACTGACTATGTTATGAACCATTCGTGTGACACTAGTTATAAATTCCGATGCTACACTTCAGGTTCACTGTATCCCTTGGACATTCTTATTGACGATGAAACATGAAACACAGAAATTGCATCGGAATTAAATACAAAAGCACAGTGCAGAATTAAGTACAAGGAGACTGACTCTTCTTACTGTCTATGTTTTGAAATATTCCATTGACACTAGTTATAGATTCCGATGCTTCACTCCAAGATTACTGTATCCCTTGGACCTTCTTATTGATGATGAAACACAGAAATTGCATCGTAATTAAATACAAAAGGCACAATGCCGACTTAAGTACAAGAAGACTGACTCTTCTTACTGACTATGTTATGAACCATTCCTGTGACACTAGCTATAGATTCCGATGCTTCACTTCAGGTTTACTGTACCCCTCTGACCTCCTTATTGACGATGAAACACAGAAACTGCATCGGAATTAAATACAAAAGGCACAATGCCGACTTTAGTACAAGAAGACTGACTCTTCTTACTGTCTATGTTTTGAACCATTCCATTGACAC
The DNA here is from genome assembly GCF_021461385.2 of Schistocerca piceifrons. Taxonomy (NCBI): domain Eukaryota; kingdom Metazoa; phylum Arthropoda; class Insecta; order Orthoptera; family Acrididae; genus Schistocerca; species Schistocerca piceifrons. Next base: position 371,946 of record NW_025728391.1, on the reverse strand, counting down.
TAGTTATAGTTTCCGATGCTTCACTCCAGGTTTACTGTATCCCTTGGAACTTGTTATTGACGATGAAACACAGAAATTGCATCGGACTTAAATAGAAAAGGTACAATGCCGACTTAAGTACAGGAAGACTGAATCTTCTTACTGACTATGTTTTGAACCATTCCTGTGACACTAGTTATAGATTCCGATGCTTCACCTCAGGTTTACTGTATCCCTTGGTCCTTCTTATTGACGATTAAACACAGAAATTGCATCGGAATTAAATCGAAATGGCACAATGCCCACTTAAGTACAAGAAGACTGACTCTTCTTACAGACTATGTTTTGAACCATTCCTGTGACACTAGTTACAAATTCCGATGCTACACATCAGGTTTACTGTATCCCTTGGACATTCTTATTGACGATGAAACACAGAAATTGCATCGGAATTAAATACATAACGCACAGTGCAGAATTAAGTACAAGGAGACTGACTCTTCTTACTGTCTATGTTTTGAACCATTCCTGTGACACTAGTTATAGATACCGATGCTTCACCTCAGGTTTACTGTATGCCTTGGACCTTCTTATTGACGATAAAACACAGAAATTGCATCGGAATTAAATACAAAAGGCACAGTGCCGACTTAAGTACACGAAGACTGACTCTTCTTACTGTCTATGCTTTTAACCATTCCTGTGACACTAGCTATAGATTCCGATGCTACACTCCAGGTTTACTGTATCCCTTGGACCTTCTTATTGACGATGAAACACACAAATTGCATCGGAATTAAATAGAAAAGGCACTATGCCGACGTAAGTACAAGAAGACTGACTCTTCTTACTGTCTATGCTTTGAAACTTTGCTGTGACACTAGTTATAGTTTCCGATGCTTCACTCCAGGTTTACTGTATCCCTTGGACCTTCTTATTGACGATGAAACACAGAAATTTCATCGAAATTAAATAGAAAATGCACAATGCCGTCTTAACTACAAGAAGACTGACTCTTCTTACTGACTATGTTTGAACCATTCCTGTGACACTAGTTATAGATTCCGATGCTACACTTCAGGTTTACTGTATCCCTTGGACATTCTTATTGACGATGAAACACAGAAATTGCATCGGAATTAAATACAAAAGGCACAATGCCAACTTAAGTACAAGAAAACTGACTCTTCTTACTGACTATGTTTTGAACCATTATTGTGAAACTAGTTATAGATTCCGATGCTTCACCTCAGGTTTACTGTATCCCTTGGACCTTCCTAATGACGATGAAACACAGAAATTGCATCGGAATTAAATTCAAAAGGAACACTGCCGACTTAAGTACAAGAAGACTGACTCTCCTTTCTGACTATGCTTTGAACCATTCCTGTGACACTAGTTATGAATTCAGATGCTTCACTTCAGGTTTAGTGTATCCCTCTGACCCTCTTATTGACGATGAAACACAGAAATTGCATCGGAATTAAATACAAAAGGCACAGTGCCGACTTAAGTACGAGAACACTGACTCTTCTTACTGTCTATGTTTTGAACCATACCATTGACACTAGTTATAGATTACGATGGTTGACTCCAGGTTTACTGTATCCCTTGGACCTTCTTATTGACGATGAAACACACAAATTGCATCGGAATTAAATAGATAAGGCTTAATGCCGACTTAAGTACAAGAAGACTGACTCTTCTTACTGACTATGATTTGAACGATTCCTGTGACACTAGTTACAGATCCCGATGCTTCACTTCAGGTTTACTGTATCCCTTGGACCTTCTTATTGACGATGAAACACAGAAATTGCATCGGAATTAAATACAAAAGGCACAGTGCAGAATTAAGTACAAGGAGACTGACTCTTCTTACTGTCTATGTTTGAACCATTCCTGTGACACTAGTTATAGGTTCCGATGCTCCACTCCAGGTTTACTGTATCCCTTGGACCTTCTTATTGATGATGAAACACAGAAATTGCATCGGAATTAAATACAAAAGGCACAATGACGACTTAAGGACAAGAAGGCTGACTCTTCTTACTGACTATGTTTTGAACCATTCCTGTGACACTAGCTATAGGTTCCGATGCTTCACTTCAGGTTTACTGTACCCCTCTGACCTTCTTATTGACGATGAAACACAGAAACTGAATCGGAATTAAATACAAAAGGCACAATGCCGACTTAAGTACAAGAAGACTGACTCTTCTTAATGTCTATGTTTTGAACCATTCCATTGACACTAGTTATAGATTCCGATGCTTCACTCCAGGTTTACTGTATCCCTTGGAACTTGTTACTGACAATGAAACACAGAAATTGCATCGGAATTAAATAGAAAAGGTACAATGCCGACTTAAGAACAAGAAGACTGAAACTTCTTACTGACTATGTTTTGAACCATTCCTGTGACACTAGCTATAGATTCTATGCTTCACTTCAGGTATACTGTACCCCTCTGACCTTCTTATTGACGATGAAACACAGAAACTGCATCGGAATTAAATACAAAAGGCACAATGCCGACATAAGTACAAGAAGACTGACTCATCTTACTGTCTATGTTTTGAAATATTCCATTGACACTAGTTATAGATTCCGATGCCTCACTCCAGGTTTACTGTATCCCTTGGACCTTGTTATTGACGATGAAACACAGAAATTGCATCGGAATTATTTAGATAAGGTACAATCCCGACTTAAGTACAAGAAGACTGACTCTTCTTACTGACTATGTTTTGAACCATTCCTGTGACACTAGTTATAGATTCCGATGCTTCACCTCAGGTTTACTGTATGCCTTGGAACCTCTTATTGACGATAAAACACAGAAATTGCATCGGAATTAAATACAAAAGGCAAAATGTCGACTTAAGTACACGAAGACTGACTCTTCTTACTGTCTATGTTTTGAACCATTCCTGTGACACTAGTTACAGATTCCGATGCTACACTCCAGGTTTACTGTATCCCTTGGACCTTCTTAATGACGATGAAACACACAAATTGCATCGGAATTATATAGAAAAGGCACTATGCCGACGTAAGTACAAGAAGACTGACTCTTCTTACTGTCTATGTTTTGAACCATTCCTGTGACACTAGTTATAGATTCCGATGCTTCACTCCAGGTTTACTGTATCCCTTGGACCTTCTTATTGACGATGAAACACAGAAATTGCATCGGAATTAAATACAAAAGGCACAGTGCAGAATTAAGTACAACGAGACTGACTCTTCTTACTGTCTATGTTTTGAACCATTCCTGTGGCACTAGTTATAGATTCCGATGCTTCCCTTCAGGATTACTGTATCCCTCTGACCTTATTGACGATGAAACACAGAAATTACATCGGAATGAAATAGAAAAGGCACAATGCCAACTTAAGTACAAGACGACTGAGTCTTCTTACTGACTATGTTTTGAACCATTCCTGTGAAACTAGTTATAGATTCCGATGCTTCACCTCAGGTTTACCGTATCCCTTGGACCTTCCTATTGACGATGAAACACAGAAATTGAATCGGAATTAAATACAAAAGGCACAATGCCGACTTAAGTACAAGAAGACTGACTCTCCTTTCTGACTATTCTTTGAACCATTCCTGTGACACTAGTTATGGATTCCGATGCTTCAATTCAGGTTTACTGTATCCCTCTGACCTTCTTATTGACGATGAAACACAGAAATTGCATCGGAATTAAATACAGAAGGCACAATGCCGAATTAAGTTCAAGAAGACTGACTCTTCTTACTGCCTATTTTTGAACCAGTCCTTTGACACTAGTTATAGACTCCGATGCTTCACTCCAGGTTTACTGTATCCGTTGGACCTTCTTATTGATGATGAAACACAGAAATTGCATCGGAATTAAATACAAAAGGCACAATGACGACTTAAGGACAAGAAGACTGACTCTTCTTACTGACTATGTTTTGAACCATTCCTGTGACACTAGCTATAGATTCCGTTGCTTCACTTCAGGTTTACTGTACCCCTCTGACCTTCTTATTGACGATGAAACACAGAAACTGCATCGGAATTAAATACAAAAGGCACAATGCCGACTTAAGTACAAGAAGGCTGACTGTTCTTACTGTCTATGTTTTGAACTATTCCTGTGACACTAGTTATAGAGTCCGATGATACACTCCAGGTTTACTGTATCCCTTGGACCTTCTTATTGGCGATGAAACACAGAAATTTCATCGGAATTAAATAGAAAAGCCACAATGGCGACGTAAGTACAAGAAGACTGACTCTACTTACTGTCAATGTTTTGAACCATTCCTGTGACACTAGCTATAGTTTCCGATGCTTCACTCCAGGTTTACTGTATCCCTTGGACCTTCTTATTGACGATGAAACACAGAAATTGCATCGGAATTAAATAGAAAAGGCACAATGCCGACTTAAGTACAAGAAGACTGACTCTTCCTACTGTCTATGTTTGAACCATTCATGTGACACTAGTTATAGATTCCGATGCTTCACTTCAGGTCTACTGTATCCCTTCTACCTTCTTATTGACGATGAAACACTGAAATTGCATCGGAATTACATATTAAAAGGCACAATTCCGACTTAAGTACATGAAGACCGACTCTTACTACTGACTATGATTTGAACCATTCCTGTGACACTAATTATAGATTCTGATGCTTCACTTGAGGTTTACTGTATACCTTGGACCTTCTTATTGACGATGAAACACAAAAATTGCATCGGAAATAAATACAAAAAGCACAATGCCGACTTAAGTACAAGAATACCGACTCATCTTACTGTCTATGCTTTGTACCGTCCCTGTGACACTACTTATAGATTCCGATGCTTCACTGCAGGTTTACTGTATCCCTTGGACCTTCTTATTGACGATGAAACAAAGAAATTGCATCAGAATTAAATACAAAAGGCACAATGCCGACTTAAGTACAAGAAGACTGAATCTTCTTACCGACTATGTTTTGAATCATTCCTGTGACACTAGTTATTGTTTCTGATGCTTCACATCTGGTTTATTGTATCCCTCTGACTTTCTTATTGACGATGAAACACAGAAATTGCATCGGAATTAAATACAAAAGGCACAATGCCGACTTAAGTACAAGAAGACTGACTCTTCCTACTGTCTATGTTTGAACCATTCCTGGGACATTAGTTTTGGATTCCGATGCTTCACTTCAAATTTACTGTATCGCTCTGACCTTCTTATTGTCGATGAAACACAGAAATTGCATCGGAATTAATTACAAAAGGCACAATGCCGACTTAAGTACAAGAAGACTGATTCTTCCTACTGTCTATGTTTTGAACCATTCCTGTGACACTAGTTATCGATTCCGATGCTTCACTTCAGGTATACTGTTTCTCTGGGACCTTCTTATTGACGATGAAACACAGAAATTGCATCGGAATGAAATACAAAAGGCACAATGCCGACTTAAGTACAAGAAGACTGCCTCGTCTACTGTCTATGCTTTGAACCATTTCAGTGACACTAGTTATAGAGTCCGATGCTTCACTCCAGTTTTCTGTAACCTTTGGGCCTTCTTATTGACGATAAATCACAGAAATTGCATCGGAATTAAATATAAAAGGCACAATGCCGAGTAAAGTACAAGAAGACTGCCTCATCTACTGACTATGTTTTGAACCATTCCTGTGACACTAGTTATAGATTCCGATGCTTCACCTCAGGTTTACTGTATCCCTTGGACCTTCTTATTGACGATGAAACACAGAAATTGCATCGGAATTAAATGCAAATGGCACAATGCCGACTTAAGGACAAGAAGACTGACTCTTCTAACTGACTTTGTTTTGAACCATTCCTGTGACACTAGTTATTGATTCCGATGCTTCACTTTAGGTTTATTCAATCCCTCTGACCTTCTTATTGACAGTGAAACACAGAAATTGCATCGCAATTAAATAGAAAAGGCACAATGTCGACTTAAGTACAAGAAGTCTGACTCTTCTTACTGTCTACGTTTTGAACCATTCCTGTGACACTAGTTATAGATTTCGATGCTTCTCTCCAGGTTTACTGTGTCCCTTGGACCTTCTTATTGACGATGAAACACAGAATTAGCATCGGAATTAAATTGAAAAGGCACAATGAAGACTTAAGTACAAGAAGACTGACTCTTCTTACTGACTATGTTTTGAACCATTCCTGTGAAACTAGTTATAGATTCCGATGCTTCACTTTAGTTTTACTGTATACCTTGGACCATCTTTTTGACGATGAAACACACAAATTGCATCGGAATTAAATACAAAAGGCACAATGCCGACTTACGTACAAGAAGACTGACTCTTTCTACTGTCTATGTTTTGAACCATTCCTGTGACACTAGTTTTGGATTCCGATGCCTCACTTCAGGTTTACTGTATCCCTCTGACCTTCTTATTGATGACGAAACACAGAAATTGCATCGGAATTAAATACAAAATACACAATGCCGACTTAAGTACAAGAAGACTGACTCTTCTTACTGTCTATGTTTTGAACCATTCCATTGACAATAGTTACAGATTGCGATGCTTCACTCCAGGTTTACTGTATCCCTTGGACCTTGTTATTGACGATGAAACACAGAAATTGCATCAGAATTAAATAGAAAAGTTTCAATGCCGACTTAAGTACAAGAAGACTGACCCTTCTTACTGACTATGTTTTGAACCATTCCTGTGACACTAGTTATAGATTCCGATGCTTCACCTCAGGTTTACTGTAATCCTTGGAATTTCTTATTGACGATGAAACACAGAAATTGCATCGGAAGTAAATACAAAGGGATAAATGCCGACTTAAGTACACGAAGACTGACTTTTCCTACTGTCTATGTTTTGAACCATTCCTGTGACACTAGTTATAGATTCCGATGATACACTGCAGGTTTACTGTATCCCTTGGACCATCTTATTGACGATGAAACACAGAAATTTCATCGGAATTAAATACAAAAGGCACAATGCCGATTTAAGGACAAGAAGACTGACTCTTCTTACTGAGTTTGTTTTACACCATTCCTGTGACACTAGTTATAGATTCTGATGCTTCACTTCAGGTTTATTGTATCCCTCTGACCTTCTTATTGACGATGAAACACAGAAATTGCATCGGAATTAAATTGAAATGGCACAGAGTCGACTTAAGGACAAGAAGACTGACTCTTCTTACTGTCTATATTTTGAACCATTCCAGTGACACTAGTTATAGATTCCGATGCTTCACTCCAGGTTTATTGTATCCCTCTGACCTTCTTATTGACGGTGCATCACAGAATTTGCATCGGAATTAAATAGAAAAGGCACAAACTCGACTTATGTACAAGAAGTCTGACTCTTCTTACTGTCTATGTTTTGAACCATTCCTGTGACACTAGTTATAGATTCCGACGCTTCACTCCAGGTTTACTGTATCCCTTGGACCTTGTTATTGACGATGAAACACAGAAATTGCATCGGAATTAAATACAAATGGCACTATGCCGACTTAAGGGCAAGAAGACTGACTCTTCTTACTGCCTATACTTTGAACCATTCCTGTGACACTAGCTATAGATTCCAAAGCTTCACCTCAGGTTTACTGTATCCCTTGGACCTTCTTATTGACGATGAAACACTGAAATTGCATCGGAATTAATTAGAAAGGGTACAATGCCGACTTAAGTACAAGAGGACTGACTCTTCTTACTGGCTATGTTTTGAACCATTCCTGTGACACTAGTTATAGATTCCGATGCTTCTCTTCAGGTTTACTGTATCCCTTGGAACTTCGTATTGACGATGAAACACCGAAATTGCATCGGAATTAAATACAAAAGGCAAAATGCCGACTTAAGTATACAAAGATTGCCTCTTCTTACTGTCTATGTTTTGAACCGTTCCTGTGACACTAGTTATAGATTCCAATGCTACACTCCAGGTTTACTGTATCCCTTGGACCCTCTTATTGACGATGAAACACAGAAATTGCATCGGAATTAAATACAAAAGGCACTATGCCGATTTAAGGGCAAGAAGACTGACTCTTCTTACTGCCTATGTTTTGAACCGTTCCTGTGACACTAGCTATAGATTCCGATGCTGCACCTCAGGTTTACTGTATCCCTTGGACCTTCTTATTGACGAAGAAACACGGAAATTGCATCGGAATTAAATAGAAATGGCACAATGTCGACTTAAGTACAAGAAGACTGACTCTTCTTACTGTCTATGTTTTGAACCATTCCTGTGACACTAGTTAAAGATTCCGATGCATCACTCCAGGTTTACTGTATCCCTTGGACCTTCTTATTGACGATGAAACACACAAATTTCATCGGATTTAAATAGAAAAGGCACAATGCCGACTTAAGTACAAGAAGACTGACTCTTCTTACTGGCTATGTTTTGTACCATTCCTGTGACACTGGTTATAGATTCCGATGCTTCACTTCAGATTTACTGAATGCCTTGGACCTTCTTATTGACGATGAAAAACAGAAATTGCATCGGAATTAAATAGAAAAGGCACAATGCCGACTTAAGTACAAGAAGACTGACTCTTCCTACTGTCTATGTTTGAACCATTTCTGTGACAATAGTTATAGATTCCGATGCTTCACTTCAGGTCTACTGTATCACTTCTACCTTCTTATTGACGATGAAACACTGAAATTGCATCGGAATTACATATTAAAAGGCATCATGCCGACTTAAGTACATGAAGACCGACTCTTACTACTGACTATGATTTGAACCATTCATGTTACACTTGTTATAGATTCCGACGCTTCACTTGAGGTTTACTGTATCCGTTGGACCTTGTTATTGACGACGAAACACAGAAATTGCATCGGAAATAAATACAAAAAGCACAATGCCGACTTAAGTACAAGAATACTGACTCATCTTTCTGTCTATGTTTTGTACCGTCCCTGTGACACTACTTATAGATTACGGTGCTTCACTGCAGGTTTACTGTATCCCTTGGACCTTCTTATTGACGATGAAACACAGAAATTGCATCAGAATTAAATACAAACAGCACAATGCCGACTTAAGTACAAGAAGACTGAATCTTCTTACTGACTATGTTTTGAACCATTCCTGTGATACTAGTTATTGATTCTGATGCTTCACATCTGGTTTACTGTATCCCTCTGACTTTCTTATTGACGATGAAACACAGAAATTGCATCGGAATTAAATACAAAAGGCACAATGCCGACTTAAGTACAAGAAGACTGACTCTTCCTACTGTCTATGTTTTGAACCATTCCTGTGACATTAGTTTTGGGTTGCGATGCTTCACTTCAAGTTTACTGTATCGCTCTGACCTTCTAATTGTCGATGAAACACAGAAATTGCATCGGAATTAATTACAAAAGGCACAATGCCGACTTAAGTACAAGAAGACTGATTCTTCCTACTGTCTATGTTTTGAACCATTCCAGTGACACTAGTTATAAATTCCGAAGCTTCACTTCAGGTTTACTGTATCCCTCTGATCTTATTGCCGATGAAACACAGAAATTGGATCAGAATTAAATACAAATGTACAATGCCGACTTAAGGACAAGAAGACTGACTCTTCTTACTGACTATGTTTTGAACCATTCCTGTGACACTAGTTATAGATTCCGATGCTTCACTTCAGGTATACTGTTTCTCTTGGACCTTCTTATTGACGATGAAACACAGAAATTGCATCGGAATTAAATACAAAAGGCACAATGCCGACTTAAGTACAAGAAGACTGACTCTTCTTACTGACTATGTTTTTACCATTCCTGTGACACTAGTTATAGATTCCGATGCTTCACTTCAGGTATACTGTTTCTCTTGGACCTTCTTATTGACGATGAATCACAGAAATTGCATCGGAATTAAAAATAAAAGGCACAATGCCGAGTAAAGTACAAGAAGACTGACTCTTCTTACTGACTATGTTTTGAACCATTCCTGTGACACTACTTATAGTTTCCGATGCTTCACTTCAGGTTTACTGTATCCCATGGACCTTGTTATTGACGATGAAACACAGCAATTGCATCGGAATTAAATACAAAAGGCAAAATGCCGACTTAAGTACACGAAGACTGACTCTTCTTACTGTCTATGTTTTGAACCATTCCTGTGACACTAGTTATAGTTTCCGATGCATCACTCCAGGTTTACTGTATCCCTTGGACCTTCTTACTGACGATGAAGCACAGAAATTGCATCGGAATTAAATGCAAATGGCACAATGCCGACTTAAGGACAAGTAGACTGACTCTTCTTACTGACTTTGTTTTGAACCATTCCTGTGACACTAGTTATAGATTCCGATGCTTCACTTCAGGTTTATTGTATCACTCTGACCTTCTTATTGACAATGAAACACAGAAATTGCATCGGAATTAAATAGAAAAGGCACAATGTCGACTTAAGTACAAGAAGTCTGACTCTTCTTACTGTCTACGTTTTGAACGATTCCTGTGACACTAGTTATAGATTCCGATGCTTCACTCCAGGTTTACTGTATCCCTTGGACCTTGTTATTGACGATGAAACACAGGAATTGCATCGGAATTAAATACAAAAGGCACTATGCCGACTTAAGGGCAAAAAGACTGACTCTTCTTACTGCCTATGTTTTGAACCATTCCTGTGACACTAGCTATAGATTCCGATGCTTCACCTCAGGTTTACTGTATCCCTTGGACCTTCTTATTGACGATGAAACACGGAAATTGCATCGGAATTAATTAGAAAACGTACAATGCCGAATTAAGTACAAGAAGACTGACTCTTCTTACTGACTATGTTTTGAACCATTCCTGTGTCACTAGTTATAGATTCCGATGCTTCACCTCAGGTTTACTGTATCCCTTGGAACTTCTTATTGACGATGAAACACCGCAATTGCATCGGAATTAAATACAAAACGCAAAATGCCGACTTAAGTATACGAAGATTGACTCTTCTTACTGTCTATGTTTTAACCATTCCTGTGACACTAGTTATAGATTCCGATGCTACACTCCAGGTTTACTGTATCCATTGGACCTTCTTATTGACGATGAAACACAGAAATTGCATCGGATTTAAATACAAAAGGCACTATGCCCACTTAAGGGCAAGAAGACTGACTCTTCTTACTGCCTATGTTTTAACCATTCCTGTGACACTAGCTATAGATTCCGATGCTTCACCTCAGGTTTACTGTATCCCTTGGACCATCTTATTGACGATGAAACACGGAAATTGCATCGGAATTAAATAGAAATGGCACAATGTCGACTTAAGTACAAGAAGACTGACTCTTCTTACTGTCTATGTTTTGAACCATTCCTGTGACACTAGTTATAGATTCCGATGCATCACTCCAGGTTTACTGTATCCCTTGGACGTTCTTATTGACGATGAAACACACAAATTGCATCGGAATTAAATAGAAAAGGCACAATGCCGACATAAGTACAAGAAGACTGACCCTTCTTACTGGCTATGATTTGAACCATTCCTGTGACACTATTTATAGATTCCGTTGCATCACTCCAGGTTTACTGTATCCCTTGGACGTTCTTATTGACGATGAAACACACAAATTGCATCGGAATTAAATAGAAAAGGCACAATGCCGACATAAGTACAAGAAGACTGACCCTTCTTACTGGCTATGATTTGAACCATTCCTGTGACACTGGTTATAGATTCCGATGCTTCACTTCACGTTTACTGTATGCTTTGGACCTTCTTATTGACGATGAAACACAGAAATTGCATCGGAATTAAATAGAAAAGGCACAATGCCGACTTAAGTACAAGAAGACTGACTCTTCTTACTGTCTATATTTTGAACCATTCCAGTGACACTAGTTATAGATTCCGATGCTTCACTCCAGGTTTATTGTATCCCTCTGACCTTCTTATTGACGATGCATCACAGAAATTGCATCGGAATTAAATAGAAAAGGCACAAAGTCGACTTATGTACAAGAAGTCTGACTCTTCTTACTGTCTATGTTGTGAACCATTCCTGTGACACTGGTTATAGATTCCGATGCTTCACTTCAGCTTTACTGTATGCCTTGGACCTTCTTATTGACGATGAAACACAGAAATTGCATCGGAATTAAATTGAAAAGGCACAATGCCGACTTAAGTACAAGAAGACTGACTCTTCCTACTGTCTATGTTTGAACCATTTCTGTGACACTAGTTATAGATTCCGATGCTTCACTTCAGGTCAACTGTATCACTTCTACCTTCTTATTGACGATGAAACACAGAAATTGCATCAGAATTAAATACAAAAGGCACAATGCCGACTTAAGTGCAAGAAGACTGAATCTTCTTACTGAATATGTTTTGAACCATTCCTGTGACACTAGTTAATGATTCTGATGCTTCACATCTGTTTTACAGTATCCCTCTGTCTATCTTATTGACGATGGAACACAGAAATTGCATCGGAATTAAATACAAAAGGCACAATGCCGACTTAAGTACAAGATGACTGACTCTTCCTACTGTCTATGTTTTGAACCATTCCTGTGACATTAGTTTTGGATTCCGATGCTTCACTTCAAGTTTACTGTATCGCTCTGACCTTCTTGTTGTCGATGAAACACAGAATTTGCATCGGAATTAATTACAAAAGGCACAATGCCGACTTAAGTACAAGAAGACTGATTCTTCCTACTGTCTATGTTTTGAACCATTCCTGTGACACTAGTTATAGATTCCGAAGCTTCACTTCAGGTTTACTGTATCCCTCTGATCTTATTGCCGATGAAACACAGAAATTGGATCGGAATTAAATACAAAAGGCACAATGCCGACTTAAGTACAAGAAGACTGACTCTTCTACTGTCTACGTTTTGAACCATTTCTGTGACACTAGTTATAGAGTCCGATGCTTCACTCCAGTTTTCTGTAACCCTTCGGCCTACTTATTGACGATGAATCACAGAAATTGCATCGGAATTAAATATAAAAGGCACAATGCCGAGTAAAGTACAAGAACACTGACTCTTCCTACTGATTATGTTTTGAACCATTCCTGTGACACTAGTTATAGATTCCGATGCTTCACTTCAGGTTTACTGTATCCCATGGACCTTGTTATTGACGATGAAACACAGCAATTGCATCGGAATTAAATAAAAAAGGCAAAATGCCGACTTAAGTACACGAAGACTGACTCTTCTTACTGTCTATGTTTTGAACCAATCCTGTGACACTAGTTATGGATTCCGATGCCTCACTCCAGGTTTACTGCATCCCTTGGACCTTTTTGCTGACGATGAAACACAGAAATTGCGTCGGAATTAAATGCAAATGGCACAATGCCGACTTAAGGACAAGAAGACTGACTCTTCTTACTGACTTTGTTTTGAACCATTCCTGTGACACTAGTTATAGATTGCGATGCTTCACTTCAGGTTTATTGTATCCCTCTGACCTTCTTATTGTCAATGAAACACAGGAATTGCATCGGAATTAAATAGAAAAGTCACAATGTCGACTTAAGTACAAGAAGTCTGACTCTTCTTACTGTCTACGTTTTGAACCATTCCTGTGACACTAGTTATAGGTTTCGATGCTTCTCTCCAGGTTTATTGTATCCCTTGGACCTTCTTATTGACGATGAAACACAGAAATTGCATCAGAATTAAATAGAAAAGGTACAATGCCGACTTAAGTACAAGAAGACTGACTCTTCTTACTGACTATGTTTTGAACCATTCCTGTGACACTAGTTATAGATTCCGATGCTTCACCTCAGGTTTACTGTAAACCTTGGAATTTCTTATTGACGATGAAACACAGAAATTGAATCGGAATTAAATACTAAAGTCACAATGCCGACTTAAGGACAAGAAGACTGACTCTTCTTACTGAATATGTTTTGAACCATTCCTGTGACACTAGTTATAGATTCCGATGCTTCACTTCCGGTTTACTGTATACCTCTGACCTTCATATTGACGATGAAACACAGAAATTGAATCGGAATTAAATACTAAAGTCACAATGCCGACTTAAGGACAAGAAGACTGACTCTTCTTACTGAATATGTTTTGAACCATTCCTGTGACACTAGTTATAGATTCCGATGCTTCACTTCCGGTTTACTGTATACCTCTGACCTTCATATTGACGATGAAACACAGAAATTGCATCGGAATTAAATAGACAAGGCACAATATCGACTTAAGTACAAGAAGTCTGACTCTTCTTACTGTCTACGTTTTGAACCATTCCTGTGACACTAGTTATAGATTCCGATGCTTCTCTCCAGGTTTACTGTATCCCTTGGACCTTCTTATTGACGATGAAACACAGAATTAGCATCGGAATTAAATGGAAAAGGCACAATGAAGACTTAAGTACAAGAAGACTGACTCCTCTTACTGACTATGTTTTGAACCATTCTTGAGAAACTAGTTATAGATTCTGACGCTTCACCTTAGATTTACTGTATACCTTGGACCATCTTTTTGACGATGAAACACAGAAATTGCATCGGAATTAAATACAAAAGGCACAATGCCGACTTACGTACAAGAAGACTGACTCTTCCTAATGTCTATATTTTGAAACATTCCTGTGACACTAGTTTTGGATTCCGATGCCTCACTTCAGGTTTACTGTATCCCTCTGACATTTTTATTGATGACGAAACACAGAAATTGCATCGGAATTAAATACAAAAGACGCAATGCCGACTTAAGTACAAGAAGACTGACTCTTCCTACTGTCTATGATTTGAACCATTCCTGTGACACTAGCTACAGATTCCATTGCTTCACTTCAGGTATACTGTATCCCTCCGACCTTCTTATTGACGATGAAACACAGATATTGCATCGAAATTAAATACAAAAGGCACAATGCCGACTTAAGTACAAGAAGACTGACTCTTCTTACTGACTATGTTTTGAACCATTCCATTGACACTAGTTCCAGATTCCGAAGCTTCACTCCAGGTTTACTGTATCCCTTGGACCTTGTTATTGACGATGAAACACAGAAATTGCATCAGAATTAAATAGAAAAGGTACAATGCAACTTAAGTACAAGAAGACTGACTCTTCTTACTGACTATGTTTTGAACCATTCCTGCGACACTAGATATAGATTCCGATGCTTCACCTCAGGTTTACTGTAAACCTTGGAATTTCTTATTGACGATGAAACACAGAAATTGCATCAAAAGTAAATACAAAAAGCTAAATGCCGACTTAAGTACACGAAGACTGACTTTTCTTACTGTCTATGTTTTGAACCATTCCTGTGACACTAGTTATAGATTCCCATGATACACTGCAGGTTTACTATATCCCTTGGACCTTCTTATTGACGACGAAACACTGAAATTTCATCGGAATTAAATACAAAAAAAACAATGCCGACTTAAGGACAAGAAGACTGACTCTTCTTACTGACTTTGCTTTGAACCATTCCTGTGACACTAGTTATAGTTTCTGATGCTTCACTTCAGGCTTATTGTATCCCTCTATCCTTCTTATTGACGATGAAACACAGAAATTGCATCGGAATTAAATAGAAGTGGCACAAAGACGACTTAAGCACAAGAAGACTGACTCCTCTTACTGTCTATGTTTTGAACCATTCCTGTGACACTAGTTATAGATTCCGATGCTTCACTTCAGGCTTACTGTATGCCTTGGACCTTCTTATTGTCCATGAAACACAGAAATTGCATCGGAATTAAATAGAAAAGGCACAATGCCGACTTAAGTAAAAGAAGACTGACTCTTCCTACTGTCTATGTTTGAACCATTCCTGTGACACTAGTTATGGATTCCGATGCTTCACTTCAGGTCTACTGTATCCCTTCTACCTTCTTATTGACGATGAAATACTGAAATTGCAGCGGAATTACATATTAAAAGGCACAATGCCGACTTAAGTACATGAAGACCGACTCTTACTACTGACTATGATTTGAACCATTCCTGTGACACTAGTTATAGATTCCGATGCTTCACTTGAGGTTTACTGTATCCCTTGGACCTTCTAATTGACGATGAAACACAGAAATTGCATCGGAAATAAATACAAAAAGCACAATGCCGACTTAAGTACAAGAATACTGACTCATCTTACTGTCTATGCTTTGTACCGTCCCTGTGACACTACTTATAGATTCCGATGCTTCACTGCAGGTCTACTGTATCCCTTCTACCTTCTTATTGACGATGAAACACTGAAATTGCATCGGAATTAAATACAAAAGGCACAATGCCGACTTAAGGACAAGAAGACTGACTCTTCTTACTGACTATGTTTGAACCATTCCTGTGACACTAGTTATAGATTCCGATTCTTCACTTTAGGTATACTGTTTCTCTTGGACCTTCGTGTTGACGATGAAACACAGAAATTGCATCGGAATTAAATACAAAAGGCACAATGCCGACTTAAGTACAAGAAGACTGACTCTTCTACTGTCTATGTTTTGAACCATTTCTGTGACACTAGTTATAGAGTCCGACGGTTCACTCCAGTTTTCTGTAACCCTTGGGCCTTCTTATTGACGATGAATCACAGAATTTTGCATCGGAATTAAATATAAAAGGCACAATGCCGAGTAAAGTACAAGAAGACTGACTGTTCTTACTGACTATGTTTTGAACCATTCCCGTGACACTAGTTATAGATTCCGATGCTTCACTTCAGATTTACTGTATCCCATGGACCTTGTTATTGACGATGAAACACAGCAATTGCATCGGAATTATATACAAAAGGCAAAATGCCGACTAAAGTACACGAAGACTGACTCTTCTTACTGTCTATGTTTTGAACCAATCCTGTGACACTAGTTATAGATTCCGATGCTTCACTCCAGGTTTACTGTATCCCTTGGACCTTCTTACTGTCGGTGAAACACAGTAGTTGCATCGGAATTAAATGTAAATGGCACAATGCCGACTTAAGGACAAGAAGACTGACCCTTCTAACTGACTTTGTTTTGAACCATTCCTGTGACACTAGTTATAGATTCCGTTGCTTAGCTTCAGGTTTATTGTATCCCCCTGACCTTCTTATTGACAATGAAACACAGAAATTGCATCGGCATTAAATAGAAAAGGCACAATGTCGACTTAAGTACAAGAAGTCTGACGCTTCTTACTGTCAACGTTTTGAAGCATTCCTGTGACACTAGTTATAGATTTCGATGCTTCTCTCCAGGTTTATTGTATCCCTTGGACCTTCTTATTGACGATGAAACACAGAAATTGCATCAGAATTAAATAGAAAAGGTACAATGCCGACTTAAGTACAAGAAGACTGACTCTTCTTACTGACTATGTTTTGAACCATTCCTGTGACACTAGTTATGGATTCCGATGCTTCACCTCAGGTTTACTGTAAACCTTGGAATTTCTTATTGACGATGAAACACAGAAATTGCATCGGAATTAAATACAAAAGGCTAAATGCCGACTTTAGTACACGAAGACTGACTTTTCTTACTGTCTATGATTTGAACCATTCCTGTGACACTAGTTATAGATTCCGATGCTTCACTCCAGGTTTACTGTATCCCTTGGACCTTCTTATTGACATTGAAAAACAGAAATTGCATCGGAACTAAATACAAAAGGCACAATCCCGAAATTAGTACAAGATGACTGACTCTTCTTACTGTCTATGTTTTGAACCACTACTGTGACTCTAATTATAGATTCCGATGCTTCACTCCAGGTTTACTGTATCCCTTGGACCTTCTTATTGACGATGAAACACAGAAATTGAATCGGAATTAAATACTAAAGGCACAATGCCAACTTAAGGACAAGAAGACTGACTCTTCTTACTGACTATGTTTTGAACCATTCCTGTGACACTAGTTATAGATTCCGATGCTTCACTTCCGGTTTACTGTATACCTCTGACCTTCATATTGACGATGAAACACAGAAATTGAATCGGAATTATATACAAAAGGCACAATGCCGACTTAGGTACATGAAGACTGACTCTTCTTACTGTCTACGTTTGAACCATTCCTGTGACACTAGTTATAGATTCCGATGCTTCACTTCAGGTATACTGTATCCCTCTGACCTTCTTATTGACGGTGAAGCACATAAATTGCATCGGAAAATCAATACGAAAGGCTAAATGCCGAATTAAGTACAAGAAGACTGACTCTTCTTACTGACTATGCTTTGAACCATTCCTGTGACACTAGTTATAGATTCAGATGCTTCACTTCAGGTTTACTGTGTCCCTCTGACCTTCTTATTGACGATGAAGCACAGAAACTGCATCGGAATTTAATAGAAAAGGCACAATGCCGACTTTAGTACAAGAACACTGACTCTTCCTACTGTCTACGTTTCGAAAAATTCCTGTGACACTAGTTATGGATTCCGATGCTTCACTTCAGGTTTACTGTATCCCTTGAACCATCTTATTGACGATGAAACACATAAATTTCATCGGAATTAAATACAAAAGGCACAATGCCGACTTAAGTACATGAAGACCGACTCTTCTTATTGACAATGATTTGAAACATTCCCGTGACACTAGTTATGGATTCCGTTGCTTCACTTCAGGTTTACTCAATCCCTCTGACCTTCTTGTAGACGATGAAACACAGAAATTGCATCGGAATTAATTACAAAAGGCACAATGCCGACTTAAGTACAAGAAGACTGACTGTTCCTACTGTCTATGTTTGAACCATTCCTGTGACATTAGTTTTAGAATCCGATGCTTCACTTCAGGTTTACTGTATCCCTCTGACCTTCTTATTGACGATGAAACACAAAAATTGCATCGGAATTAAATACAAAAGGCAAAATGCCGACTTAAGTACAAGAAGACTGACTCTTCCTACTGTCAATGTTTTGAACCATTCCTGCGACACTAGTTATAGATTCCGATGCTTCACTTCAGGTTTACTGTATCCCTCTGACCTTATGCCGATGAAACACAGTAATTGCATCGTAATTAAATACAAAAGGCACAATGCGTCCTTAAGGACAGGAAGACTGACTCTTCTTACTGACTATGCTGTGAACCATTCCTGTGACACTATTTATAGATTCCGATGCTTCACTCCAGGTATACTGTATCACTTAGACCATCTTATTGACGATGAAACACAGAAATTGCATCGGAATTAAATACAAAAGGCACAATGACGACTTTAGGACAACATGACTGACTCTTCTCACTGACTTTGTTTTGAACCATTCCTGTGACACTAGTTATAGATTCCGATGCTTCACTTCAGGTTTATTGTATCCCTCTGACCTTCTTGTTAACGATCAAACACAGAAATAGCTTCGGAATTAAATAGAAAAGGCACAATGTCGACTTAAGTATAAGAAGTCTGACTCTTCTTACCGTCTATGTTTTGAACCATTCCTGTGACACTAGTTATAGATTCCGATGCTTCACTCCAATTTTACTGTATCACTTGGACCTTCTTATTGACATTGAAACACAGAAATTGCATCGGAATTTAATAGAAAAGGCACAATACCGACTTAAGTACAAGAACACTGACTCTTCCTACTGTCTACGTTTCGAAAAATTCCTGTGACACTAGTTATGGATTCCGATGCTTCACTTCAGGTTTACTGTATCCCTTGAACCATCTTATTGACGATGAAACACAGAAAATTCATCGGAATTAAATACAAAAGGCACAATGCCGACTTAAGTACATGAAGACCGACTCTTCTTATTGACAATGATTTGAAACATTCCCGTGACACTAGTTATGGATTCCGTTGCTTCACTTCAGGTTTACTCAATCCCTCTGACCTTCTTATAGACGATGAAACACAGAAATTGCATCGGAATTAATTACAAAAGGCACAATGCCGACTTAAGTACAAGAAGACTGACTGTTCCTACTGTCTATGTTTGAAGCATTCCTGTGACATTAGTTTTAGAATCCGATGCTTCACTTCAGGTTTACTGTATCCCTCTGACCTTCTTATTGACGATGAAACACAGAAATTGCATCGGAATTAAATACAAAAGGCAAAATGCCGACTTAAGTACAAGAAGACTGACTCTTCCTACTGTCAATGCTTTGAACCATTCCTGTGACACTAGTTATAGATTCCGATGCTTCACTTCAGGTATACTGTATCCCTCTGACCTTCTTATTGACGGTGAAGCACATAAATTGCATCGGAATTCAATACGAAAGGCTAAATGCCGAATTAAGTACAAGAAGTCTGACTCTTCTTACCGTCTATGTTTTGAACCATTCCTGTGACACTAGTTATAGATTCCGATGCTTCACTCCAATTTTTCTGTATCACTTGGACCTTCTTATTGACGATGAAACACAGAAATTGCATCGGAATTATATAGAAAAGGCACAATGCCGACTTAAGTACAAGAAGACTGACTCTTCTTACTGACTATGCTTTGAACCATTCCTGTGAAACTAGTTTTGATTACGATGCTTTACTTCAGGTTTACTGTATCCCTCTGACCTTATTATTGACGTAGAAACACAGAAATTGCATCGGAATTAAATACAAAAGGCACAATGCCGACTGAAGTACAAGAAGACTGCCTCTTCCTACTGTCTATGTTTTGAACCATTGCTGTGACACTAGTTATAGATTCCGATGCTTCACTTCAGGTTTACTGTATCCCTCTGACCTTATTGCCGATGAAACGCAGAAATTGCATCGGAATTAAATAAAAAAGGCACAATGCCGACTTAAGTACAAGAAGACTGACTCTTCTTACTGTCTATGTTTGAACCATTCCTGTGACACTAGTTATAGATTCCGATGCTTCACTTCAGGTTTATTGTATCCCTCTGACCTTCTTATTGACAATGAAACACAGAAATTGCATCGGAATTAAATAGAAAAGGCACAATGTCGACTTAAGTACAAGAAGTCTGACTCTTCTTACTGTCTACGTTTTGAACGATTCCTGTGACACTAGTTATAGATTCCGATGCTTCACTCCAGGTTTACTGTATCCCTTGGACCTTGTTATTGACGATGAAACACAGAACTTGCATCGGAATTAAATACAAAAGGCACTATGCCGACTTAAGGGCAAAAAGACTGACTCTTCTTACTGCCTATGTTTTGAACCATTCCTGTGACACTAGCTATAGATTCCGATGCTTCACCTCAGGTTTACTGTTTCCCTTGGACCTTCTTATTGACGATGAAACACGGAAATTGCATCGGAATTAATTAGAAAACGTACAATACCGACTTAAGTACAAGAAGACTGACTCTTCTTACTGACTATGTTTTTAACCATTCCTGTGACACTAGTTATAGATTCCGATGCTTCATTTCAGGTTTACTGTATCCCTTGGAACTTCTTATTGACGATGAAACACCGAAATTGCATCGGAATTAAATACAAAATGCAAAATGCCGACTTAAGTATACGAAGATTGACTCTTCTTACTGTCTATGTTTTGAACCATTCCTGTGACACTAGTTATAGATTCCGATGCTACACTCCAGGTTTACTGTATCCCTTGGACCTTCTTATTGACGATGAAACACAGAAATTGCATCGGAATTAAATACAAAAGGCACTATGCTGATTTAAGTGCAAGAAGACTGACTCTTCTTACTGCCTATGTTTTAACCATTCCTGTGACACTAGCTATAGATTCCGATGCTTCACCTCAAGTTTACTGTATCCCTTGGACCATCTTATTTACGATGAAACACGGAAATTGTATCGGAATTAAATAGAAATGGCAGAATGTCGACTTAAGTACAAGAAGACTGACTCTCCTTACTGTCTATATTTTGAACCATTCCAGTGACAAGAGTTATAGATTCCGATGCTTCACTCCCGGTTTATTGCATCCCTCAGATCTTCTTATTGACGATGCATCACAGAAATTGCATCGGAATTAAATAGAAAAGGCACAAAGTCGACTTATGTACAAGAAGTCTGACTCTTCTTACTGTCTATGTTTTGAACCATTCCTGTGACACTATTTATAAATTCCGATGCTTCACTCCAGGTTTACTGTATCCCTTGGACCTTGTTATTGACGATGAAACACAGAAATTGCATCGGAATTAAATACAAAAGGCACTATGCCGACTTAAGGGCAAGAAGACTGACTCTTCTTACTGCCTATGCTTTGAACCATTCCTGTGACAATAGCTATAGATTCCGATGCTTCACCTCAGGTTTACTGTATCCCTTGGACCTTCTTATTGACGATGAAACACGGAAATTGCATCGGAATTAATTTGAAAAGGTACAATGCCGACTTAAGTAAAAGAAGACTGACTCTTCTTACTGACTATGTTTTGAACCATTCCTGTGACACTAGTTGTGGATTCCGATGCTTCACCTCAGGTTTACTGTATCCCTTGGAACTTCTTATTGACGATGAAACACCGAAATTGCATCGGAATTAAATACAAAAGGCAAAATGCCGACTTACGTATACGAAGATTGACTCTTCTTACCGTCTATGTTTTGAACCATTCCTGTGACACTAGTTATAGATTCCGATGCTACACTCCAGGTTTACTGTATCCCTTGGACCTTCTTATTGACGATGAAACACAGAAATTGCATCGGAATTAAATATAAAAGGCACTATGCCGACTTAAGGGCAAGAGGACTGACTCTTCTTACTGCCTATGTTTGAACCATTAATGTGACACTAGCTATAGAATCCGATGCTTCACCTCAGGTTTACTGTATCCCATGGACCTTCCTATTGACGATGAAACACGGAAATTGCATCGGAATTAAATAGAAATGGCACAATGTCGACTTAAGTACAAGAAGACTGAACCCTCTTACTGTCTATGTTTTGAACCATTCCTGTGACACTAGTTATAGATTCCGATGCATCACTCCAGGTTTACTGTATCCCTTGGACCTTCTTACTGACGATGAAACACACAAATTGCATCGGAATTAAATAGAAAAGGCACAATGCCGACTTAAGTACAAGAAGACTGACTCTTCTTACTGGCTATGTTTTGAACCATTCCTGTGACACTGGTTATAGATTCCGATGCTTCACTTCAGGTTTACTGTATGCCTTGGACCTTTTTATTGACGATGAAACACAGAAATTGCATCGGAATTAAATAGAAAAGTCACAATGACGACTTAAGTACAAGAAGACTGACTCTTCCTACTGTCTATGTATGAACCATTCCTGTGACACTAGTTATAGATTCCGATGCTTCACTTCAGGTCTACTGTATCACTTCTACTTTCTTATTGACGATGAAACACTGAAATTGCATCGGAATTACATATTAAAAGGCGCAATGCCAACTTACGTACAAAAGACCGACTCTTACTACTGACTATGATTTGAACCATTCCTGTGACACTAGTTATAGATTCCGATGCTTCAGTTGAGGTTTACTATATCCCTTGGACCTTCTTATTGACGATGAAACACAGAAATTGCATCAGAATTAAATACAAAAGGCACAATGCCGACTTAAGTACCAGAAGACTGAATCTTCTTACTGACTATGTTTTGAACCATTCCTGTGACACTAGTTATTGATTCTGATGCTTCACATCTGGTTTACTGTATCCCTCTGACTTTCTTATTGGCGATGAAACACAGAAATTGCATCGGAATTAAATACAAAATGCACAATGCCGACTTAAGTACAAGAAGACTGACTCTTCCTACTGTCTATCTTTTGAACCATTCCTGTGACATTAGTTTTGGATTCCGATGCTTCACTTCAAGTTTACTGTATCGCTCTGACCTTCTTGTTGTCGATGAAACACAGAAATTGCATCGGAATTAATTTCAAAAGGCACAATGCCGACTTAAGTACAAGAAGACTGATTCTTCCTACTGTCTATGCTTTGAACCATTCCTGTGACACTAGTTATAGATTCCGTAGCTTCACTTCAGGTTTACTGTATCCCTCTGATCTTATTGCCGATGAAACACAGAAATTGGATCGGAATTAAATACAAAAGGCGCAATGCCGACCTAAGGACAAGAAGACTGACTCTTCTTACTGACTATGCTTTGAACCATTCCTGTGACACTAGTTATAGATTCCGATGCTTCACTTCAGGTATACTGTTTCTCTTGGACCTTCTTATTGACGATGAAACACAGATTTTGCATCGGAATTAAATCCAACAGGCACAATGCCGACTTAAGTACAAGAAGACTGACTCTTCTACTGTCTATGTTTTGAATCATTTCTGTGACACTAGTTATAGAGTCCGATGCTTCACTCCAGTTTTCTGTAACCCTTCGGCCTACTTATTGACGATGAATCACAGAAATTGCATCGGAATTAAATATAAAAGGCACAATGCCCAGTAAAGTACAAGAAGACTGACTCTTCTTACTGACTATGATTTGAACCATTCCTGTGACACTAGTTATAGATTCCGATGCTTCACTTCAGGTTTACTGTATCCCATGGACCTTGTTATTGACGATGAAACACAGCAATTGCATCGGAATTAAATACAAAAGGCAAAATGCCGACTTAAGTACACGAAGACTGACTCTTCTTACTGTCTATGTTTTGAACCAATCCTGTGACACTAGTTATAGATTCCGATGCCTCACTCCAGGTTTACTGCATCCCTTGGACCTTCTTACTGACGATGAAACACAGAAATTGCATCGGAATTAAATGCAAATGGCACAGTGCCGACTTAAGGACAAGAAGACTGACTCTTCTTATTGACTTTGTTTTGAACCATTCCTGTGACACTAGTTATAGATTCCGATGCTTCACTTCAGGTTTATTGTATCCCTCTGACCTTCCTATTGACAATGAAACACAGAAATTGCATCGGAATTAAATGGAAAAGGCACAATGTCGACTTAAGTACAAGAAGTCTGACTCTTCTTACTGTCTACGTTTTCAACCATTCCTGTGACACCAGTTATAGGTTTCGATGCTTCTCTCCAGGTTTATTGTATCCCTTGGACCTTCTTATTGACGATGAAACACAGAAATTGCATCAGAATTAAATAGAAAAGGTACAATGCCGACTTAAGTACAAGAAGACTGACTCTTCTTACTAACTATGTTTTGAACCATTCCTGTGACACTAGTTATAGATTCCGATGCTTCACCTCAGGTTTACTGTAAACCTTGGAATTTCTTATTGACGATGAAACACAGAAATTGCATCGGAAGTAAATACAAAAGGCTAAATGCCGACTTAAGTACACGAAGACTGACTTTTCTTACTGTCTATGTTTTGAACCATTCCTGTGACACTAGTTATAGATTCCGATGCTTCACTCCAGGTTTACTGTATCCCTTGGACCTTCTTATTGACGATGAAAAACAGAAATTGCATCGGAACTAAATACAAAAGGCACAATCCCGAAATAAGTACAAGATGACTGACTCTTCTTACTGTCTATGTTTTGAACCACTACTGTGACTCTAATTATAGATTCCGATGCTTCACTCCAGGTTTACTGTATCCCTTGGACCTTCTTATTGACGATGAAACACAGAAACTGAATCGGAATTAAATACTAAAGGCACAATGCCGACTTAAGGACAAGAAGACTGACTCTTCTTACTGACTATGTTTTGAACCATTCCTGTGACACTAGTTATAGATTCCGATGCTTCACTCCAGGTTTACTGTATCCCTTGGACCTTCTTATTGACGATGAAACACAGAAATTGCATCGGAATTATATACAAAAGGCACAATGCCGTCTTAGGTACATGAAGACTGACTCTTCTTGCTGTCTACGTTTGAACCATTCCTGTGACACTAGTTATAGATACCGATGCTTCACTTCAGGTTTACTGTATCCCTCTGACCTTCTCATTGACGGTGAAGCACATAAATTGCATCGGAATTCAATACGAAAGGCTAAATGCCGAATTAAGTACAAGAAGACTGACTCTTCTTACTGACTATGTTTTGAACCATTCCTGTGACACTAGTTATAGATTCCGATGCTTCACTTCTGGTTTACTGTATCCCTTGGACCTTCTTATTGACGATGAAACACAGAAATTGCATCGGAATTAAATAGAAAAGGCACAATGCCGACTTAAGTACAAGAAGATTGACTCTTCTTACTGTCTATGTCTTGAACCAATCCTGTGGACACTAGTTGTAGATTCCGATGCTTCACTTCTGGTTTACTGTATCCCTTGGACCTTCTTATTGACGATGAAACACAGAAATTGCATCGGAATTAAATACAAAAGGCACAATGCCGACTTAAGTACAAGAACACTGACTCTTCCTACTGTCTATGTTTTGAAAATTCCTGTGACACTAGTTATGGATTCCGATGCTTCACTTCAGAATTACTGTATCCTTGAACCATCTTATTGACGATGAAACACAGAAATTTCATCGGAATTAAATACAAAAGGCACAATGCCCGACTTAAGTACATGAAGACCGACTCTTCTTATTGACAATGATTTGAAACATTCCCGTGACACTAGTTATGGATTCCGTTGCTTCACTTCAGGTTTACTCAATCCCTCTGACCTTCTTGTAGACGATGACACACAGAAATTGCATCGGAATTAATTACAAAAGGCACCATGCCGACTTAAGTACAAGAAGACTGACTGTTCCTACTGTCTATGTTTTGAACCATTCCTGTGACATTAGTTTTAGAATCCGATTTTTCACTTCAGGTTTACTGTATCCCTCTGACCTTCTTACTGACGATGAAACACAGAAATTGCATCGGAATTAAATGCAAATGGCACAATGCCGACTTAAGGATAAGAAGACTGACTCTTCTTACTGACTTTGTTTTGTACCATTCCTGTGACACTAGTTATAGATTCGGATGCTTCACTTTAGGTTTATTGTATCCCTCTGACCTTCTTATTGACAATGAAACACAGAAATTGCATCGGAATTAAATAGAAAAGGCACAATGTCGACTTAAGTACAAGATGTCTGACTCTTCTTACTGTCTACGTTTTGAACCATTCCTGTGACACTAGTTATAGATTCCGATGCTTCTCTCCAGGTTTACTGTATCCCTTGGACCTTCTTATTGACGATGGAAACACAGAATTAGCATCGGAATTAAATGGAAAAGGCACAATGAAGACTTAAGTACAAGAAGACTGACTCCTCTTACTGACTATGTTTTGAA
This sequence comes from Schistocerca piceifrons, assembly GCF_021461385.2. NCBI lineage: Eukaryota > Metazoa > Arthropoda > Insecta > Orthoptera > Acrididae > Schistocerca > Schistocerca piceifrons. The sequence continues at coordinate 344,831 of NW_025728391.1, read as the reverse complement.
CCATTCCTGAGAAACTAGTTATAGATTCCGACGCTTCACCTTAGTTTTACTGTATACCTTGGACCATCTTTTTGACGACGAAACACAGAAATTGCATCGGAATTAAATACAAAAGGCACAATGCCGACTTACGTGCAAGAAGACTGACTCTTCCTACTGTCTATGTTTTGTACCATTCCTGTGGCACTAGTTTTGGATTCCGATGCCTCACTTCAGGTTTACTGTATCCCTCCGACCTTTTTATTGATGACGAAACACAGAAATTGCATCGGAATTAAATACAAAAGACACAATGCCGACTTAAGTACAAGAAGACTGACTCTTCCTACTGTCTATGATTTGAACCATTCCTGTGACACTAGGCTATAGATTCCGATGCTTCTCTCCAGGTTTATTGTATCCCTTGGACCTTCTTATTGACGATGAAACACAGAATTGCATCAGAATTAAATAGAAAAGGTACAATGCCGACTTAAGTACAAGAAGACTGACTCTTCTTACTGACTATGTTTTGAACCATTCCTGTGACACTAGTTATAGATTCCGATGCTTCACCTCAGGTTTACTGTAAACCTTGGAATTTCTTATTGACGATGAAACACAGAAATTGCATCGGAAGTAAATACAAAAGGCTAAATGCCGACTTAAGTACAACGAAGACTGACTTTTCTTACTGTCTATGTTTTGAACCATTCCTGTGACACTAGTTATAGATTCCGATGCTTCACATCCAGGTTTACTGTATCCCTTGGACCTTCTTATTGACGATGAAAAACAGAAATTGCATCGGAACTAAATACAAAAGGCACAATCCCGAAATAAGTACAAGATGACTGACTCTTCTTACTGTCTATGTTTTGAACCACTACTGTGACTCTAATTATAGATTCCGATGCTTCACTCCAGGTTTACTGTATCCCTTGGACCTTCTTATTGACGATGAAACACAGAAACTGAATCAGAATTAAATACTAAAGGCACAATGCCGACTTAAGGACAAGAAGACTGACTCTTCTTACTGACTATGTTTTGAAACCATTCCTGTGACACTAGTTATAGATTCCGATGCTTCACTCCAGGTTTACTGTATCCCTTGGACCTTCTTATTGACGATGAAACACAGAAATAGCATCGGAATTATATACAAAAGGCACAATGCCGTCTTAGGTACATGAAGACTGACTCTTCTTGCTGTCTACGTTTGAACCATTCCTGTGACACTAGTTATAGATACCGATGCTTCACTTCAGGTTTACTGTATCCCTCTGACCTTCTCATTGACGGTGAAGCACATATATTGCATCGGAATTCAATACGAAAGGCTAAATGCCGAATTAAGTACAAGAAGACTGACTCTTCTTACTGACTATGTTTTGAACCATTCCGGTGACACTAGTTATAGATTCCGATGCTTCACTTCAGGTTTACTGTATCCCATGGACCTTGTTATTGACGATGAAACACAGCAATTGCATCGGAATTAAATACAAAAGGCAAAATGCCGACTTAAGTACACGAAGACTGACTCTTCTTACTGTCTATGTTTTGAACCAATCCTGTGACACTAGTTATAGATTCCGATGCCTCACTCCAGGTTTACTGCATCCCTTGGACCTTCTTACTGACGATGAAACACAGAAATTGCATCGGATTAAATGCAAATGGCACTGTGCCGACTTAAGGGCAAGAAGACTGACTCTTCTTATTGACTTTGTTTGAACCATTCCTGTGACACTAGTTATAGATTCCGATGCTTCACTTCAGGTTTATTGTATCCCTCTGACCTTCCTATTGACAATGAAACACAGAAATTGCATCGGAATTAAATAGAAAAGGCACAATGTCGACTTAAGTACAAGAAGTCTGACTCTTCTTACTGTCTACGTTTTCAACCATTCCTGTGACACCAGTTATAGGTTTCGATGCTTCTCTCCAGGTTTATTGTATCCCTTGGACCTTCTTATTGACGATGAAAACACAGAAATTGCATCAGAATTAAATAGAAAAGGTACAATGCCGACTTAAGTACAAGAAGACTGACTCTTCTTACTAACTAAGTTTTGAACCATTCCTGTGAACACTAGTTATAGATTCCGATGCTTCACCTCAGGTTTACTGTAAACCTTGGAATTTCTTATTGACGATGAAACACAGAAATTGCATCGGAAGTAAATACAAAAGGCTAAATGCCGACTTAAGTACACGAAGACTGACTTTTCTTACTGTCTATGTTTTGAACCATTCCTGTGACACTAGTTATAGATTGCGATGCTTCACTCCAGGTTTACTGTATCCCTTGGACCTTCTTATTGACGATGAAAAACAGAAATTGCATCGGAACTAAATACAAAAGGCACAATCCCGAAATAAGTACAAGATGACTGACTCTCTTACTGTCTATGTTTTGAACCACTACTGTGACTCTAATTATAGATTCCGATGCTTCACTCCAGGTTTACTGTATCCCTTGGACCTTCTTATTGACGATGAAACACAGAAACTGAATCGGAATTAAATACTAAAGGCACAATGCCGACTTAAGGACAAGAAGACTGACTCTTCTTACTGACTATGTTTTGAACCATTCCTGTGACACTAGTTATAGATTCCGATGCTTCACTCCAGGTTTACTGTATCCCTTGGACCTTCTTATTGACGATGAAACACAGAAATTGCATCGGAATTATATACAAAAGGCACAATGCCGTCTTAGGTACATGAAGACTGACTCTTCTTGCTGTCTACGTTTGAACCATTCCTGTGACACTAGTTATAGATACCGATGCTTCACTTCAGGTTTACTGTATCCCTCTGACCTTCTCATTGACGGTGAAGCACATAAATTGCATCGGAATTCAATACGAAAGGCTAAATGCCGAATTAAGTACAAGAAGACTGACTCTTCTTACTGACTATGTTTTGAACCATTCCTGTGACACTAGTTATAGATTCCGATGCTTCACTTCTGGTTTACTGTATCCCTTGGACCTTCTTATTGACGATGAAACACAGAAATTGCATCGGAATTAAATAGAAAAGGCACAATGCCGACTTAAGTACAAGAAGATTGACTCTTCTTACTGTCTATGTCTTGAACCAATCCTGTGACACTAGTTGTAGATTCCGATGCTTCACTTCTGGTTTACTGTATCCCTTGGACCTTCTTATTGACGATGAAACACAGAAATTGCATCGGAATTAAATACAAAAGGCACAATGCCGACTTAAGTACAAGAACACTGACTCTTCCTACTGTCTATGTTTTGAAAATTCCTGTGACACTAGTTATGGATTCCGATGCTTCACTTCAGAATTACTGTATCCCTTGAACCATCTTATTGACGATGAAACACAGAAATTTCATCAGAATTAAATACAAAAGGCACAATGCCGACTTAAGTACATGAAGACCGACTCTTCTTATTGACAATGATTTGAAACATTCCCGTGACACTAGTTATGGATTCCGTTGCTTCACTTCAGGTTTACTCAATCCCTCTGACCTTCTTGTAGACGATGACACACAGAAATTGCATCGGAATTAATTACAAAAGGCACAATGCCGACTTAAGTACAAGAAGACTGACTGTTCCTACTGTCTATGTTTTGAACCATTCCTGTGACATTAGTTTTAGAATCCGATTTTTCACTTCAGGTTTACTGTATCCCTCTGACCTTCTTACTGACGATGAAACACAGAAATTGCATCGGAATTAAATGCAAATGGCACAATGCCGACTTAAGGATAAGAAGACTGACTCTTCTTACTGACTTTGTTTTGTACCATTCCTGTGACACTAGTTATAGATTCGGATGCTTCACTTTAGGTTTATTGTATCCCTCTGACCTTCTTATTGACAATGAAACACAGAAATTGCATCGGAATTAAATAGAAAAGGCACAATGTCGACTTAAGTACAAGATGTCTGACTCTTCTTACTGTCTACGTTTTGAACCATTCCTGTGACACTAGTTATAGATTCCGATGCTTCTCTCCAGGTTTACTGTATCCCTTGGACCTTCTTATTGACGATGAAACACAGAATTAGCATCGGAATTAAATGGAAAAGGCACAATGAAGACTTAAGTACAAGAAGACTGACTCCTCTTACTGACTATGTTTTGAACCATTCCTGAGAAACTAGTTATAGATTCCGACGCTTCACCTTAGTTTTACTGTATACCTTGGACCATCTTTTTGACGACGAAACACAGAAATTGCATCGGAATTAAATACAAAAGGCACAATGCCGACTTACGTGCAAGAAGACTGACTCTTCCTACTGTCTATGTTTTGTACCATTCCTGTGGCACTAGTTTTGGATTCCGATGCCTCACTTCAGGTTTACTGTATCCCTCCGACCTTTTTATTGATGACGAAACACAGAAATTGCATCGGAATTAAATACAAAAGACACAATGCCGACTTAAGTACAAGAAGACTGACTCTTCCTACTGTCTATGATTTGAACCATTCCTGTGACACTAGCTATAGATTCCGATGCTTCTCTCCAGGTTTATTGTATCCCTTGGACCTTCTTATTGACGATGAAACACAGAAATTGCATCAGAATTAAATAGAAAAGGTACAATGCCGACTTAAGTACAAGAAGACTGACTCTTCTTACTGACTATGTTTTGAACCATTCCTGTGACACTAGTTATAGATTCCGATGCTTCACCTCAGGTTTACAGTAAACCTTGGAATTTCTTATTGACGATGAAACACAGAAATTGCATCGGAAGTAAATACAAAAGGCTAAATGCCGACTTAAGTACACGAAGACTGACTTTTCTTACTGTCTATGTTTTGAACCATTCCTGTGACACTAGTTATAGATTCCGATGCTTCACTCCAGGTTTACTGTATCCCTTGGACCTTCTTATTGACGATGAAAAACAGAAATTGCATCGGAACTAAATACAAAAGGCACAATCCCGAAATAAGTACAAGATGACTGACTCTTCTTACTGTCTATGTTTTGAACCACTACTGTGACTCTAATTATAGATTCCGATGCTTCACTCCAGGTTTACTGTATCCCTTGGACCTTCTTATTGACGATGAAACACAGAAACTGAATCGGAATTAAATACTAAAGGCACAATGCCGACTTAAGGACAAGAAGACTGACTCTTCTTACTGACTATGTTTTGAACCATTCCTGTGACACTAGTTATAGATTCCGATGCTTCACTCCAGGTTTACTGTATCCCTTGGACCTTCTTATTGACGATGAAACACAGAAATTGCATCGGAATTATATACAAAAGGCACAATGCCGTCTTAGGTACATGAAGACTGACTCTTCTTGCTGTCTACGTTTGAACCATTCCTGTGACACTAGTTATAGATACCGATGCTTCACTTCAGGTTTACTGTATCCCTCTGACCTTCTCATTGACGGTGAAGCACATATATTGCATCGGAATTCAATACGAAAGGCTAAATGCCGAATTAAGTACAAGAAGACTGACTCTTCTTACTGACTATGTTTTGAACCATTCCGGTGACACTAGTTATAGATTCCGATGCTTCACTTCTGGTTTACTGTATCCCTTGGACCTTCTTATTGACGATGAAACACAGAAATTGCATCGGAATTAAATAGAAAAGGCACAATGCCGACTTAAGTACAAGAAGACTACTCTTCTTACTGTCTATGTCTTGAACCAATCCTGTGACACTAGTTGTAGATTCCGATGCTTCACTTCTGGTTTACTGTATCCCTTGGACCTTCTTATTGACGATGAAACACAGAAATTGCATCGCAATTAAATACAAAAGGCACAATGCCGACTTAAGTACAAGAACACTGACTCTTCCTACTGTCTATGTTTTGAAAATTCCTGTGACACTAGTTATGGATTCCGATGCTTCACTTCAGAATTACTGTATCCCTTGAACCATCTTATTGACGATGAAACACTGAAATTTCATCGGAATTAAATACAAAAGGCACAATGCCGACTTAAGTACATGAAGACCGACTCTTCTTATTGACAATGATTTGAAACATTCCCGTGACACTAGTTATGGATTCCGTTGCTTCACTTCAGGTTTACTCAATCCCTCTGACCTTCTTGTAGACGATGACACACAGAAATTGCATCGGAATTAATTACAAAAGGCACAATGCCGACTTAAGTACAAGAAGACTGACTGTTCCTACTGTCTATGTTTTGAACCATTCCTGTGACATTAGTTTTAGAATCCGATGCTTCACTTCAGGTTTACTGTATCCCTCTGACCTTCTTACTGACGATGAAACACAGAAATTGCATCGGAATTAAATGCAAATGGCACAATGCCGACTTAAGGATAAGAAGACTGACTCTTCTTACTGACTTTGATTTGTACCATTCCTGTGACACTAGTTATAGATTCGGATGCTTCACTTTAGGTTTATTGTATCCCTCTGACCTTCTTATTGACAATGAAACACAGAAATTGCATCGGAATTAAATAGAAAAGGCACAATGTCGACTTAAGTACAAGAAGTCTGACTCTTCTTACTGTCTACGTTTTGAACCATTCCTGTGACACTAGTTATAGATTCCGATGCTTCTCTCCAGGTTTACTGTATCCCTTGGACCTTCTTATTGACGATGAAACACAGAATTAGCATCGGAATTAAATGGAAAAGGCACAATGAAGACTTAAGTACAAGAAGACTGACTCCTCTTACTGACTATGTTTTGAACCATTCCTGAGAAACTAGTTATAGATTCCGACGCTTCACCTTAGTTTTACTGTATACCTTGGACCATCTTTTTGACGACGAAACACAGAAATTAATCGGAATTAAATACAAAAGGCACAATGCCGACTTACGTGCAAGAAGACTGACTCTTCCTACTGTCTATGTTTTGTACCATTCCTGTGGCACTAGTTTTGGATTCCGATGCCTCACTTCAGGTTTACTGTATCCCTCCGACCTTTTTATTGATGACGAAACACAGAAATTGCATCGGAATTAAATACAAAAGGCACAATGCCGACTTAAGTACAAGAAGACTGACTCTTCCTACTGTCTATGATTTGAACCATTCCTGTGACACTAGCTATAGATTCCGATGCTTCACTTCAGGTTTACTGTATCCCTCCGACCTTCTTATTGACGATGAAACACAGAAATTGCATCGAAATTAAATACAAAAGGCACAATGCCGACTTAAGTGCAAGAAGACTGACTCTTCTTACTGACTATGTTTTGAACCATTCCAATGACACTAGTTACAGGTTCCGATGCTTCACTCCAGGTTTACTGTATCCCTTGGACCTTGTTATTGACGATGAAACACAGAAATTGCATCAGAATTAAATAGAAAAGGTACAATGCCGACTAAAGTACAAGAAGACTGACTCTTCTTACTGACTATGTTTGAACCATTCCTGTGACACTAGTTATAGATTCCAATGCTTCACCTCAGGTTTACTGTAAACCTTGGATTTTCTTATTGACGATGAAACACAAAAATTGCATCAGAAGTAAATACAAAAAGCTAAATGCCGACTTCAGTACACGAAGACTGACTTTTCTTACTGTCTATGTTTTGAACCATTCCTGTGACACTAGTTATAGATTCCGATGATACACTGCAGGTTTACTGTATCCCTTGGACCTTCTTATTGACGACGAAACACAGAAATTTCATCGGAATTAAATACAAAAGGCACAATGCCGACTTAAGGACAAGAAGACTGACTCTTCTTACTGACTTTGTTTTGAACCATTCCTGTGACACTAGTTATAGATTCTGATGCTTCACATCAGGTTTATTGTATCCCTCTGACCTTCTTATTGACGATGAAACACAGAAATTGCATCGGAATTAAATAGAAATGGCACAAAGACGACTTAAGCACAAGAAGACTGACTCCTCTTACTGTCTATGTTTTGAACCATTCCTGTGACACTAGTTATAGATTCCGATGCTTCACTCCAGGTTTGCCGTATCCCTTGGACCATCTTATTGACGATGAAACACAGAAATTGCATCGGAATTAAATACTAAAGGCACAATGCCGACTTAAGTACAAGAAGACTGACCCTTCCTACTGTCTATGATTTTAACCATTCTTGTGACACTAGTTATAGATTCTGATGCTTCACTTAAGGTTTACTGTATCCCTGGGACCTTCTTATTGACGATGAAACACAGAAATTTCATCGGAATTAAATACAAAAGGCACAATGCCGACTTAAGTACAAGAAGACTGACTCTTCTTACTGTGTATATTTTGAACCATTCCAGTGACACTAGTTATAGATTCCGATCCTTCACTCCAGGTTTATTGTATCCCTCTGACCTTCTTATTGACGATGCATCACAGAAATTGCATCGGAATTAAATACAAAAGGCACAATACCGACTTAAGTACAAGAAGACTGACTCTTCTTACTGGCTATGTTTTGAACCATTCCTGTGACACTAGTTATAGATTCCGATGCTTCACTTGAGGTTTACTGTATCCCTTGGACCTTCTTATTGACGATGAAACACAGAAATTGCATCGGAAATAAATACGAAAAGCACAATGCCGACTTAAGTACAAGAATACTGACTCATCTTACTGTCTATGTTTTGTACCGTCCCTGTGACACTACTTATAGATTCCGATGCTTCACTGCAGGTTTACTGTATCCCTTGGAACTTCTTATTGACGATGAAACACAGAAATTTCATCAGAATTAAATACAAAAGGCACAAAGCCGACTTAAGTACAAGAAGACTGAATCTTCTTACTGACTATGTTTTGAACCAATCCTGTGACACTAGTTATTGATTCTGATGCTTCACATCTGGTTTACTATATCCCTCTGACTTTCTTATTGACGATGAAATACAGAAATTGCATCGGAATTAAATACAAAAGGCACAATGCCGACTTAAGTACAAGAAGGCTGACTCTTCCTACTGTCTATGTTTTGAACCATTCCTGTGACATTAGTTTTGGATTCTGATGCTTCACTTCAAGTTTACTGTATCGCTCTGACCTTCTTATTGTCGATGAAACACAGAAATTGCATCGGAATTAATTACAAAAGGCACAATGCCGACTTAAGTACAAGAAGACTGATTCTTCCTACTGTCTATGTTTTGAACCATTCCTGTGACACTAGTTATAGATTCTGAAGCTTCACTTCAGGTTTACTGTATCCCTGTGACCTTATTGCCGATGAAACACAGAAATTGGATCGGAATTAAATACAAAAGGAACAATGCCGACTTAAGGACAAGAAGACTGACTCTTCTTACTGACTATGTTTTGAACCATTCCTGTGACACTAGTTATAGATTGCGATGCTTCACTTCAGGTATACTGTTTCTCCTGGACCTTCTTGTTGACGATGAAACACAGAAATTGCATCGGAATTAAATACAAAAGGCACAATGTCGACTTAAGTACAAGAAGTCTGACTCTTCTTACAGTCTACGTTTTGAACCATTCCTGTGACACTAGTTATAGATTTCGATGCTTCTCTCCAGGTTTATTGTATCCCTTGGACCTTCTTATTGACGATGAAACACAGAAATTGCATCAGAATTAAATAGAAAAGGTACAATGCCGACTTAGGTACAAGAAGACTGACTCTTCTTACTGACTATGTTTTGAACCATTCCTGTGACACTAGTTATAGATTCCGATGCTTCACCTCAGGTTTACTGTAAACCTTGGAATTTCTTATTGACGATGAAACACAGAAATTGCATCGGAAGTAAATACAAAAGGCAAAATGCCGACTTAAGTACACGAAGACTGACTTTTCTTACTGTCTATGTTTTGAACCATTCCTGTGACACTAGTTATAGATTCCGATGCTTCACTCCAGGTTTACTGTATCCCTTGGACCTTCTTATTGACGATGAAAAACAGAAATTGCATCGGAACTAAATACAAAAGGCACAATCCCGAAATAAGTACAAGATGACTGACTCTTCTTACTGTCTATGTTTTGAACCACTACTGTGACTCTAATTATAGATTCCGATGCTTCACTCCAGTTTTACTGTATCCCTTGGACCTTCTTATTGACGATGAAACACAGAAATTGAATCGGAATTAAATACAAAAGGCACAATGCCGACTTAAGTACATGAAGACCGACTCTTCTTATTGACAATGATTTGAAACATTCCCGTGACACTAGTTATGGATTCCGTTGCTTCACTTCAGGTTTACTCAATCCCTCTGACCTTCTTGTAGACGATGAAACACAGAATTTGCATCGGAATTAATTACAAAAGGCACAATGTCGACTTAAGTACAAGAAGACTGACTGTTCCTACTGTCTATGTTTAAACCATTCCTGTGACATTAGTTTTAGAATCCGATGCTTCACTTCAGGTTTACTGTATCCCTCTGACCTTCTTATTGACGATGAAACACAGAAATTGCATCGGAATTAAATACAAAAGGCAAAATGCCGACTTAAGTACAAGAAGACTGACTCTTCCTACTGTCAATGTTTTGAACCATTCCTGTGACACTAGTTATAGATTCCGATGCTTCACTGCAGGTTTATTGAATCCCTCTGACCTTCTTATTGCTGATCGAACACAGAAATAGCTTCGGAATTAAATAGAAAAGGCACAATGTCGACTTAAGTATAAGAAGTCTGACTCTTCTTACCGTCTATGTTTTGAACCATTCCTGTGACACTAGTTATAGATTCCGATGCTTCACTCCAATTTTACTGTATCACTTGGACCTTCTTATTGACGATGAAACACAGAAATTGCATCGGAATTATATAGAAAAAGCACAATGCCGACTTAAGTACAAGAAGACTGACTCTTCTTACTGACTATGCTTTGAACCATTCCTGTGAAACTAGTTTTGATTCCGATGCTTTACTTCAGGTTTAGTGTATCCCTCTGACCTTATTATTGACGATGAAACACAGAAATTGCATCGGAATTAAATACAAAAGGCACAATGCCGACTGAAGTACAAGAAGACTGACTCTTCCTACTGTCTATGTTTTGAACCGTTGCTGTGACACTAGTTATAGATTCCGATGCTTCACTTCAGGTTAACTGTATCCCTCTGACCTTATTGCCGATGAAACACAGAAATTGCATCGGAATTAAATAAAAAAGGCACAATGCCGACTTAAGTATAAAAAGACTGACTCTTCCTACTGTCTATGTTTTGAACCATTCCTGTGACACTAGTTATAGATTCCGATGCTTCACTCCAGGTTTACTGTATCCCTTGGACCTTCTTATTGACGATGAAAAACAGAAATTGCATCGGAACTAAATACAAAAGGCACAATCCCGAAATAAGTACAAGATGACTGACTCTTCTTACTGTCTATGATTTGAACCACTACTGTGACTCTAATTATAGATTCCGATGCTTCACTTCCGGTTTACTGTATCCCTTGGACCTTCTTATTGACGATGAAACACAGAAATTGAATCGGAATTAAATACTAAAGGCACAATGCCGACTTAAGTACAAGAACACTGACTCTTCCTACTGTCTATGTTTCGAAAAATTCCTGTGACACTAGTTATGGATTCCGATGCTTCACTTCAGGTTTACTGTATCACTTGAACCTTCTTATTGACGATGAAACACAGCAATTGCATCGTAATTAAATACAAAAGGCACAATGCCGCCTTAAGGACAAGAAGACTGACTCTTCTTACTGACTATGCTTTGAACCATTCCTGTGACACTATTTATAGATTCCGATGCTTCACTCCAGGTATACTGTATCCCTTGGACCATCTTATTGACGATGAAACACAGAAATAGCATCGGAATTAAATACAAAAGGCACAATGACGACTTAAGGACAACATGACTGACTCTTCTTACTGACTTTATTTTGAACCATTCCTGTGACACTAGTTATAGATTCCGATGCTTCACTTCAGGTTTATTGTATCCCTCAGACCTTCTTATTGACCATCAAACACAGAAATTGCTTCGGAATTAAATAGAAAAGGTACAATGTCGACTTAAGTATAAGAAGTCTGACTCTTCTTACCGTCTATGTTTTGAACCATTCCTGTGACACTAGTTATAGATTCCGATGCTTCACTTTAGGTTTACAGTATGCCTCTCACCTTCTTATTGACGATGAAACACAGAAATTGCATCGGGATTAAATACAAAAGGCACAATGCCGATTTAAGAACATGAAGACTGACTCTTCTTACTGTCAATGTTTGAACCATTCCTGTGACACTAGTTATAGATTCCGATCCTTCACTTCAGGTTTTGTGTATCCCTCTGACCTTCTAATAGACGGTGAAACACAGAAATTGCATCGGAATTATATACGAAGGCACAATGCCAAATTAAGTACAAGAAGACAGACTCTTCTTACTGACTATGTTTTGAACCATTCCTGTGACAGTAGTTATAGATTCCGATGCTTCACTTCAGGTTTACTGTATCCCTCTGACCTTCTTATTGACGATGAAACACAGAAATTGCATCGGAATTAAATAGAAAGGGCACAATGCCGACTTAAGTACAAGAAGACTGACTCTTCTTACTGTCTATGTTTTGAACCAATCCTGTGACACTAGTTATAGATTCCGATGCTTCACTCCAATTTTACTGTATCACTTGGACCTTCGTATTGACGATGAAACACAGAAATTGCATCGGAATTAAATAGAAAGGGCACAATGCCGACTTAAGTACAAGAAGACTGACTCTTCTTACTGACTATGTTTTGAACCATTCCTGTGAAACTAGTATTGATTCCGATGCTTCACTTCAGGTTTACTGTATCCCTCTGACCTTCTTATTGACGATGAAACACAGAAATTGAATCGGAATTAAATACTAAAGGCACAATGCCGACTTAAGTACAAGAACACTGACTCTTCCTACTGTCTATGTTTCGAAAAATTCCTGTGACACTAGTTATGGATTCCAATGCTTCACTTCAGGTTTACTGTATCACTTGAACCATCTTATTGACGATGAAACACAGCAATTGCATCGTAATTAAATACAAAAGGCACTATGCCGCCTTAAGGACAAGAAGTCTGACTCTTCTTACTGACTATGCTTTGAACCATTCCTGTGACACTATTTATAGATTCCGATGCTTCACTCCAGGTATACTGTATCCCTTGGACCATCTTATTGACGATGAAACACAGAAATAGCATCGGAATTAAATACAAAAGGCACAATGACGACTTAAGGACAACATGACTGACTCTTCTTACTGACTTTGTTTTGAACCATTCCTGTGACACTAGTTATAGATTCCGATGCTTCACTTCAGGTTTATTGTATCCCTCAGACCTTCCTATTGACCATCAAACACAGAAATTGCTTCGGAATTAAATAGAAAAGGTACAATGTCGACTTAAGTATATGAAGTCTGACTCTTCTTACCGTCTATGTTTTGAACCATTCCTGTGACACTAGTTATAGATTCCGATGCTTCACTCCTATTTTACTGTATCACTTGGACCTTCTTATTGACGATGAAACACAGAAATTGCATCGGAATTAAATACAAAAGGCACAATGCCGACTGAAGTACAAGAAGACTGACTCTTCCTACTGTCTATGTTTTGAACCATTGCTGTGACACTAGTTATAGATTCCGATGCTTCACTTCAGGTTTACTGTATCCCTCTGACCCTATTGCCAATGAAACACAGAAATTGCATCGGAATTAAATAAAAAAGGCACAATGCCGACTTAAGGACAGGAAGACTGACTCTTCTTACTGACTATGTTTTGAACCATTCCTGTGACACCAGTTATAGATTCCGATGCTTCACTTCAGGTTTACTGTATCCCTCTCACCTTCTTATTGACGATGTAACATAGAAATTGCATCGGAATTAAATACAAAAGCTACAATGCCGACATATGTACATGAAGACTGACTCTTCGCACTGTCTATGCTTTGAACCATTAAAGTGACACTAGTTATAGATTCCGATGCTTCACTTCAGGTTTACTGTTTCCCTTGGACCTTCTTATTGATGATGAAACACAGAAATTGCATAGGAATTTAATACAAAAGGCACAATGCCGACTTAAGTATAAAAAGACTGACTCTTCCTACTGTCTATGTTTTGATCCATTTCTGTGACACTAGTTATGGAGTCCGATGCTTCACTTCAGGTTTACTGTATCCCTTGGACTTTCTTATTGACGATGAATCACAGAAATTGCATCGGAATGAAATACAAAATGCACAATGCCGACGTAAGTACAAGAAGATTGACTCTTCTCACTGTCTATGTTTTGAACCATTCCGGTGACACTAGTTATAGATTCCGATGCTTCACTTCAGGTTTACTGTTCCCTTGGACCTTCTTATTGACGATGAAACACAGAAATTGCATCGGAATTGAATACAAAAGCACAATGCCGACTTAAGTACAAGAAGACTAACTCTTTTTACTGTCTACGTTTTGAACCATTCCTGTGACACTAGTTATGGGTTCCGATGCTTCACTTCCTTTTTACTGTATCCCTCTGACCTTCTTATTGACGATGAAACACAGAAATTGCATCGGAATTAAATACAAAAGGCACAATGCCGACTTAAGTACAAGAAGACTGACTCTTCTTACTGTCTATGTTTGAACCATTCCTGTGACACTAGTTATAGATTCCGATGCTTCACTTCAGGTTTACTGTATCCCTCTGACCTTCTTAATGACGATGAAACACAGAAATTGCATCGGAATTCAATACGAAAGGCACAATGCCCAATTAAGTACAAGAGGACTGACTCTTCTTACTGACTATGTTTTGAACCATTCCTGTGACACTAGTTATAGATTCCGATGCTTCACTTTAGGTTTACAGTATGCCTCTGACCTTCTTATTGACGATGAAACACAGAAATTTCATCGGTATTAAATAGAAAAGGCACAATGGGGAATTAAGTACAAGAAGACAGACTCTTCTTACTGTCTATGTTTTGAACCAATCCTGTGACACTAGTTGTAGATCCCAATGATTCACTTCAGGTTTACTGTATCCCTTGGACATTCTTATTGACGATGAAACCCAGAAATTGCATCGGAATTAAATACAAAAGGCACAATGCCGACTTAAGTACAAGAACACTGACTCTTCCTTTCTGTCTATGTTTTGAATCATTCCTGTGACACTAGTTATAGATTCCGATGCTTCACTACAGGTTTACTGTATCCCTTGTACTTTCTTATTGACGATGAAACACAGAAATTGCATCGGAATTAAATACAAATGGCACAATGCCGACTTAAGTACATGAGGACCGACCCTTCTTATTGACAATGATTTGAACCATTCCTGTGACACTAGTTATAGATTCCGATGCTTCACTTCAGGTTTACTGTATTCCTTGGACATTCTTATTGACGATGAAACACAAAATTGCATCGGAATTAAATACAAAAGGCACAATGCCGACTTAACCACAAGAAAACTGACTCTACTTACTGACTATGATTTGAACCATTCCTGTGACACTAGTTATAGATTCCGATGCTTCACTTCCGGTTTACTGTATCCCTCTGACCTTCTTATTGACGATGAAACACAGAAATTGCATCGGGATTAAATACAAAAGGCACAATGCCGATTTAAGTACATGAAGACTGACTCTTCTTACTGTCAATGTTTGAACCATTCCTGTGACACTAGTTATAGATTCCGATGCTTCACTTCAGGTTTTGTGTATCCCTCTGACCTTCTTATAGACGATGAAACACAGAAATTGCACCGGAATTAAATAGAAATGGCACAAAGACGACTTAAGCACAAGAAGACTGACTCCTCTTACTGTCTATGTTTTGAACCATTCCTGTGACACTAGTTATAGATTCCGATGCTTCACTCCAGGTTTATTGTGTCCCTCTGACCTTCTTATTGACGATGCATCACAGAAATTGCATCGGAATTAAATACAAAAGGCACAATACCGACTTAAGTTCAAGAAGACTGACTCTTCTTACTGGCTATGTTTTGAACCATTCCTGTGACACTAGTTATAGATTCCGATGCTTCACTTCAGGTTTACTGTATGCCTTGGACCTTCTTATTGACGATGAAACACAGATATTGCATCGGAATTAAATTGAAAAGGCACAATGCCGACTTAAGTAAAAGAAGACTGACTCTTCCTACTGTCTATGTTTGAACCATTCCTGTGACACTAGTTATGGATACCGATGCTTCACTTCAGGTCTACTGTATCCCTTCTACCTTCTTATTGACGATGAAACACTGAAATTGCATCGGAATTACATATTAAAAGGCACAATTCGGACTTACGTACATGAAGACCGACTGTTACTACTGACTTTGATTTGAACCATTCCTGTGACACTAGTTATAGATTCCGATGCTTCACTTGAGGTTTACTGTATCCCTTGGACCTTCTTGTTGACGATGAAACACAGAAATTGCATCGGAAATAAATACAAAAAGCACAATGCCGACTTAAGTACAAGAATACTGACTCATCTTACTGTCTATGCTTTGTACCGTCCCTGTGACACTACGTATAGATTCCGATGCTTCACTGCAGGTTTACTGTATCCCTTGGACCTTCTTATTGACGATGAAACACAGAAATTTCATCAGAAATAAATACAAAAGGCACAAAGCCGACTTAAGTACAAGAAGACTGAATCTTCTTACTGACTATGTTTTGAACCATTCCTGTGACACTAGTTATTGATTCTGATGCTTCACATCTGGTTTACTGTATCCCTCTGACTTTCTTATTGACGATTAAATACAGAAATTGCATCGGAATTAAATACAAAAGGCACAATGCCGACTTAAGTACAAGAAGGCTGACTCTTCCTACTGTCTATGTTTTGAACCATTCCTGTGACATTAGTTTTGGATTCTGATGCTTCACTTCACGTTTACTGTATCGCTCTGACCTTCTTATTGTCGATGAAACACAGAAATTGCATCGGAATTAATTACAAAAGGCACAATGCCGACTTAAGTACAAGAAGACTGATTCTTCCTACTGTCTATGTTTTGAACCATTCCTGTGACACTAGTTATAGATTCTGAAGCTTCACTTCAGGTTTACTGTATCCCTCTGACCTTATTGCCGATGAAACACAGAAATCGGATCGGAATTAAATACAAAAGGCACAATGCCGACTTAAGGACAAGAAGGCTGACTCTTCTTACTGACAATGCTTTGAACCATTCCTGTGACACTAGTTATAGATTGCGATGCTTCACTTCAGGTATACTGTTTCTCTTGGACCTTCTTGTTGACGATGAAACACAGAAATTGCATCGGAATTAAATACAAAATGCACAATGCCGACTTAAGTACAAGAAGACTGACTCTTCTTACTGTCTATATTTTGAACCATTACTGTGACTCTAGTTATAGATTCCGATGCTTCACTCCAGGTTTACTGTATCCCCTGGACCTTCTTATTGACGATGAAACACAGAAATTGCATCGGAATTAAATACAAAAGGCACAATGCCGACTTAAGGACAAGAAGACTGACTCTTCTTACTGTCTATGTTTGATCCATTCCTGTGACACTAGTTATAGATTCCAATGCTTCACTTCAGGTTTACTGTATCCCTGTGACCTTCTTATTGACGGTGAAGCGCAGAAATTGCATCGGAATTAAATACGAAAGGCACAATGCCCAATTAAGTACAAGAAGACTGACTGTTCTTACTGACTATGTTTTGAACCATTCCCGTGACACAAGTTATAGATTCCGATGCTTCACTTCAGATTTACTGTATCCAATGGACCTTGTTATTGACGATGAAACACAGCAATTGCATCGGAATTATATACAAAAGGCAAAATGCCGACTTAAGTACACGAAGACTGACTCTTCTTACTGTCTATGTTTTGAACCAATCCTGTGACACTAGTTATAGATTCCGATGCTTCACTCCAGGTTTACTGTATCCCTTGGACCTTCTTACTGTCGATGAAACACAGAAATTGCATCGGAATTAAATGTAAATGGCACAATGCCGACTTACGGACAAGAAGACTGACTCTTCTAACTGACTTTGTTTTGAACCATTCCTGTGACACTAGTTATAGATTCCGATGCTTAGCTTCACGTTTATTGTATCCCTCTGACCTTCTTATTGACAATGATACACAGAAATTGCATCGGAATTATATACAAAAGGCACAATCCCGAAATAAGTACAAGATGACTGACTCTTCTTACTGTCTATGTTTTGAACCATTACTGTGACTCTAATTATAGATTCCGATGCTTCACTCCAGGTTTACTGTATCTCTTGGACCTTCTTATTGACGATGAAACACAGAAATTGAGTCGGAATTAAATACTAAAGGCACAATGCCGACTTAAGGACAAGAAGACTGACTCTTCTTACTGACTATGTTTTGAACCATTCCTGTGACACTAGTTATAGATTCCGGTGCTTCACTTCCGGTTTACTGTATACCTCTGACCTTCATATTGACGATGAAACACAGAAATTGCATCGGAATTATATACAAAAGGCACAATGCCGACTTACGTACATGAGGACTGACTCTTCTTACTGTCTACGTTTGAACCATTCCTGTGACACTAGTTATAGATTCCGATGCTTCACTTCAGGTTTACTGTATCCCTCTGACCTTCTTATTGACGGTGAAGCACATAAATTGCACCGGAATTCAATACGAAAGGCCAAATGCCGAATTAAGTACAAGAAGACTGACTCTTCTTACTGACTATGATTTGAACCATTCCTGTGACACTAGTTATAGATTCCGATGCTTCACTTCAGGTTTACTGTATCCCTCTGACCTTCTTATTGACGATGTAACACAGAAATTGCATCGGAATTTAATAGAAAAGGCACAATGCCGACTTAAGTACAAGAACACTGACTCTTCCTACTGTCTATGTTTCGAAAAATTCCTGTGACACTAGTTATGGATTCCGATGCTTCACTTCAGGTTTACTGTATCCCTTGGACCATCTTATTGACGATGAAACACAGCTATTTCATCGGAATTAAATACAAAAAGCACAATGCCGACTTAAGTACATGAAGACCGACTCTTCTTATTGACAATGATTTGAAACATTCCCGTGACACTAGTTATGGATTCCGTTGCTTCACTTCAGGTTTACTCAATCCCTCTGACCTTCTTGTAGACGATGAAACACAGAAATTGCATCGGAATTAATTACAAAACGCACAATGCCGACTTAAGTACAAGAAGACTGACTGTTCCTACTGTCTATGTTTGAACCATTCCTGTGCCATTAGTTTTAGAATCCGATGCTTCACTTCAGGTTTACTGTATCCCTCTGACCTTCTTATTGACGATGAAACACAGAAATTGCATCGGAATTAAATACAAAAGGCAAAATGCCAACTTATGTACAAGAAGACTGACTCTTCCTACTGTCAATGTTTTGAACCATTCCTGTGACACTAGTTATAGATTCCGATGCTTCACTTCAGGCTTACTGTATCCCTCTGACCTTATTGCCGATGAAACACAGCAATAGCATCGTAATTAAATAAAAAAGCACAATGCTGCCTTAAGGACAAGAAGACTGAATCTTCTTACTGACTATGCTTTGAACCATTCCTGTGACACTATTTATAGATTCCGATGCTTCACTCCAGGTATACTGTATCCCTTGGACCATCTTATTAACGATGAAACACAGAAATTGCATCGGAATTAAATACAAAATGCACAATGACGACTTAAGGACAACAAGACTGACTCTTCTCACTGACTTTGTTTTGAACCATTCCTGTGACACTAGTTATAGATTCCGATGCTTCACTTCAGGTTTATTGTATCCCTCTGACCTTCTTATTGACGATCAAACACAGAAATAGCTTCGGAATTAAATAGAAAAGGCACAATGTCGACTTAAGTCTGACTCTTCTTACCGTCTATGTTTTGAACCATTCCTGTGACACTAGTTATAAATTCCGATGCTTCACTCCAATGTTACTGTATCACTTGGACCTTCTTATTGACGATGAAACACAGAAATTGCATCGGGATTATATAGAAAAGGCACAATGCCGACTTAAGTACAAGAAGACTGACTCTTCTTACTGACTATGCTTTGAACCATTCCTGTGAAACTAGTTTTGATTCCGATGCTTTACTTCAGGTTTAGTGTATCCCTCTGACCTTATTGTTGACGATGAAACACATAAATTGCATCGGAATTAAATACAAAAGGCACAATGCCGACTGAAGTACAAGAAGACTGACTCCTCCTACTGTCTATGTTTTGAACCGTTGCTGTGACACTAGTTATAGATTCCGATGCTTCACTTCAGGTTTACTGTATCCCTCTGACCATATTGCCGATGAAACACAGAAATTGCATCGGAATTAAATAAAAAAGGCACAATGCCGACTTAAGTATAAAAAGACTGACTCTTCCTACTGTCTATTCTTCGATCCATTTCTGTGACACTAGTTATGGAGTCCGATGCTTCACTTCAGGTTTACTGTATCCCTTGGATCTTCTTATTGACGATGAATCACAGAAATTGCATCGGAATGAAATACAAAAGGCACAATGCCGACTTGAGTACACGAAGACTGACTTTTCTTACTGTCCATGTTGTGAACCATTCCTGTGACACTAGTTATAGATTCCGATGCTTCACTCCAGGTTTGCTGTATCCCTTGGACCTTCTTATTGACGATGAAAAACAGAAATTGCATCGGAACTAAATACAAAAGGCACAATCCCGAAATAAGTACAAGATGACTGACTTTTCTTACTGTCTATGATTTGAACCACTACTGTGACTCTAATTATAGATTCCGATGCTTCACTTCCGGTTTACTGTATCCCTTGGACCTTCTTATTGACGATGAAACACAGAAATTGAATCGGAATTAAATACTAAAGGCACAATGCCGACTTATGTACAAGAACACTGACTCTTCCTACTGTCTATGTATCGAAAAATTCCTGTGACACTAGTTATGGATTCCGATGCTTCACTTCAGGTTTACTGTATCCCTTGAACCATCTTATTGACGATGAAACACAGCAATTGCATCGTAATTAAATACAAAAGGCACAATGCCGCCTTAAGGACCAGAAGACTGACTCTTCTTACTGACTATGCTTTGAACCATTCCTGTGACACTTTTTATAGATTCCGATGCTTCACTCCAGGTATACTGTATCCCTTGGACCATCTTATTGACGATGAAACACAGAAATAGCATCGGAATTAAATACAAAAGGCACAATGACGACTTAAGGACAACATGACTGACTCTTCTTACTGACTTTGTTTTGAACCATTCCTGTGACACTAGTTATAGATTCCGATGCTTCACTTCAGGTTTATTGTATCCCTCAGACCTTCTTATTGACGATCAAACACAGAAATTGCTTCGGAATTAAATAGAAAAGGTACAATGTCGACTTAAGTATTAGAAGTCTGACTCTTCTTACGGTCTATGTTTTGAACCATTCCTGTGACACTAGTTATAGATTCCGATGCTTCACTCCTATTTTACTGTATCACTTGGACCTTCTTATTGACGATGAAACACAGAAATTGCATCGGAATTAAATAGAAAAGGCACAATGCCGACTTAAGTACAAGAAGTCTGACTCTTCTTACTGACTATGCTTTGAACCATTCCTGTGAAACTAGATTTGATTCCGATGCTTAACTTCAGGTTTACTGTATCCCTCTGACCTTATTATTGACGATGAAACACAGAAATTCCATCGGAATTAAATACAAAATGCACAATGCCGACTGAAGTACAAGAAGACTGACTCTTCCTACTGTCTATGTTTTGAACCATTGCTGTGACACTAGTTATAGATTCCAATGCTTCACTTCAGGTTTACTGTATCCCTCTGACCTTATTGCCGATGAATCACAGAAATTGCATCGGATTGAAATAAAAAAGGCACAATGCCGACGTAAGTACAAGAGGACTGACTCTTCTTACTGTCTATGTTTGAACCATTCCTGTGACACTAGTTATAGATTCCGATGCTTCACTTCAGGTTTACTGTATCCCTCTGACCTTCTCATTGACGATGTAACACAGAAATGGCATCGGAATTAAATACAAAAGCTACAATGCCGACTTATGTACATGAAGACTGACCCTTCGTACTGTCTATGTTTGAACCATTCCTGTGACACTAGTTATAGATTCCGATGCTTCACTTCAGGTTTACTGTTTTCCTTGGACCTTATTATTGATGATGAAACACAGAAATTGCATCGGAATTTAATACAAAAGGCACAATGCCGACTTAAGTATAAAAAGACTGTCTCTTCTTACTGTCTATGTTTTGATCCATTTCTGTGACACTAGTTATGGAGTCCGATGCTTCACTTCAGGTTTACTGTATCCCTCAGACCTTATTGACGATGAAACACAGAAATTGCATCGGGATTAAATACAAAAGGCACAATGCCGACTTAAGTACAAGAAGACTGACTCTTTTTACTGTCTACGTTTTGAACCATTCCTGTGACACTAGTTATAGGTTCCGATGCTTCACTTCCTTTTTACTGTATCCCTCTGACCTTCTTATTGACGATGAAACACAGAAATTGCATCGGAATTAAATACAAAAGGCACAATGCCGACTTAAGTACAAGAAGACTGACTCTTCTTACTGTCTATGTTTGAACCATTCCTGTGACACTAGTTATAGATTCCGATGCTTCACTTCAGGTTTACTGTATCCCTCAGATCTTCTTAATGACGGTGAAACACAGAAATTGCATCGGAATTCAATACGAAAGGCACAATGCCCAATTAAGTACAAGAGGACTGACTCTTCTTACAGACTATGTTTAAACCATTCCTGTGACACTAGTTATAGATTCCGATGCTTCACTTTAGGTTTACAGTATGCCTCTCACCTTCTTATTGACGATGAAACACAGCAATTGCATCGGGATTAAATACAAAAGGCACAATGCCGATTTAAGAACATGAAGACTGACTCTTCTTACTGTCAATGTTTGAACCATTCCTGTGACACTAGTTATAGATTCCGATCCTTCACTTCAGGTTTTGTGTATCCCTCTGACCTTCTAATAGACGGTGAAACACAGAAATTGCATCGGAATTCTATACGAAGGCACAATGCCGAATTAAGTACAAGAAGACAGACTCTTCTTACTGACTATGTTTTGAACCATTCCTGTGACACTAGTTATAGATTCCGATGCTTCACTTCAGGTTTACTGTATCGCTCTGACCTTCTTATTGACGATGAAACACAGAAATTGCATCGGTATTAAATAGAAAAAGCACAATGTCGACTTAAGTACAAGAAGACTGACTCTTCTTACTGTCTATGTTTTGAACCAATCCTGTGACACTAGTTACAGATTCCGATGCTTCACTCCAATTTTACTGTATCACTTGGACCTTCTTATTGACGATGAAACACAGAAATTGCATCGGAATTAAATAGAAAAGGCACAATGCCGACTTAAGTACAAGAAGACTGACTCTTCGTACTGACTATGTTTTGAACCATTCCTGTGAAACTAGTATTGATTCCCATGCTTCACTTCAGGTTTACTGTATCCCTCTGACCTTATTATTGACGATGAAACACAGAAATTGCATCGGAATTAAATACAAAAGGCACAATGCCGACTGAAGTACAAGAAGACTGACTCTTCCTACTGTCTATGTTTTGAACCATTGCTGTGACACTAGTTATAGATTCCGATGCTTCACTTCAGGTTTACTGCATCCCTCTGACCCTATTGCCAATGAAACACAGAAATTGCATCGGAATTAAATAAAAAAGGCAAATGCCGACATAAGGACAGGAAGACTGACTCTTCTTACTGACTATGTTTTGAACCATTCCTGTGACACCAGTTATAGATTCCGATGCTTCACTTCAGGTTTACTGTATCCCTCTGACCTTCTTATTGACGATGTAACATAGAAATTGCATCGGATTTAAATACAAAAGCTACAATGCCGACATATGTACATGAAGACTGACTCTTCGCACTGTCTATGCTTTGAACCATTAAAGTGACACTAGTTATAGATTCCGATGCTTCACTTCAGGTTTACTGTTTCCCTTGGACCTTCATATTGATGATGAAACACAGAAATTGCATAGGAATTTAATACAAAAGGCACAATGCCGACTTAAGTATAAAAAGACTGACTCTTCCTACTGTCTATGTTTTGATCCATTTCTGTGACACTAGTTATGGAGTCCGATGCTTCACTTCAGGTTTACTGTATCCCCTGGACTTTCTTATTGACGATGAATCACAGAAATTGCATCGGAATGAAATACAAAATGCACAATGCCGACTTAAGTACAAGAAGATTGACTCTTCTCACTGTCTATGTTTTGAACCATTCCGGTGACACTAGTTATAGATTCCGATGCTTCACTTCAGGTTTACTGTGTCCCTTGGACCTTCTTATTGACGATGAAACACAGAAATTGCATCGGAATTGAATACAAAAGGCACAATGCCGACTTAAGTACAAGAAGACTGACTCTTTTTCCTGTCTACGTTTTGAACCATTCCTGTGACACTAGTTATAGGTTCCGATGCTTCACTTCCTTTTTACTGTATCCCTCTGACCTTCTTATTGACGATGAAACACAGAAATTGCATCGGAATTAAATACAAAAGGCACAATGCCGACTTAAGTACAAGAAGACTGACTCTTCTTACTGTCTATGTTTGAACCATTCCTGTGACACTAGTTATAGATTCCGATGCTTCACTTCAGGTTTACTGTATCCCTCTGACCTTCTTAATGACGATGAAACACAGAAATTGCATCGGAATTCAATACGAAAGGCACAATGCCCAATTAAGTACAAGAGGACTGACTCTTCTTACTGACTATGTTTTGAACCATTTCTGTGACACTAGTTATAGATTCCGATGCTTCACTTTAGGTTTACAGTATGCCTCTGACCTTCTTATTGACGATGAAACACAGAAATTGCATCGGTATTACATAGAAAAGGCACAATGGGGACTTAAGTACAAGAAGACTGACTCTTCTTACTGTCTATGTTTTGAACCAATCCTGTGACACTAGTTGTAGATCCCAATGATTCACTTCAGGTTTACTGTATCCCTTGGACCTTCTTATTGACGATGAAACCCAGAAATTGCATCGGAATTAAATACAAAAGGCACAATGCCGACTTAAGTACAAGAACACTGACTCTTCCTTTCTGTCTATGTTTTGAATAATTCCTGTGACACTAGTTATAGATTCCGATGCTTCACTAAAGGTTTACTGTATCCCTTGTACTCTCTTATTGACGATGAAACACAGAAATTGCATCGGAATTAAATACAAATGGCACAATGCCGACTTAAGTACATGAGGACCGACTCTTCTTATTGACAATGATTTTAACCATTCCTGTGACACTAGTTATAGATTCCGATGCTTCACTTCAGGTTTACTGTATTCCTTGGACATTCTTATTGACGATGAAACACAAAATTGCATCGGAATTAAATACAAAAGGCACAATGCCGACTTAAGGACAAGAAAACTGACTCTACTTACTGACTATGTTTTGAACCATTCCTGTGACACTAGTTATAGATTCCGATGCTTCACTTCCGGTTTACTGTATCCCTCTGACCTTCTTATTGACGATGAAACACAGAAATTGCATCGGGATTAAATACAAAAGGCACAATGCCGATTTAAGTACATGAAGACTGACGCTTCTTACTGTCAATGTTTGAACCATTCCTGTGACACTAGTTATAGATTCCGATGCTTCACTTCAGGTTTTGTGTATCCCTCTGACCTTCTTGTAGACGATGAAACACAGAAATTGCATCGGAATTCAATACGAAAGGCACAATGCCGAATTAAGTACAAGAAGACAGACTCTTCTTACTGACTATGCTTTGAACCATACCTGTGACACTAGTTATAGATTCCGATGCTTCACTTCAGGTTTACTGTATCCCTCTGACCTTCTTATTGACGATGAAACACAGAAATTGCATCGGTATTAAATAGAAAAGACACAATGTCGACTTAAGTACAAGAAGACTGACTCTTCTTACTGCCTATGTTTGAACCAATCCTGTGACACTAGTTGTAGATTCCGATGCTTCACTTCAGGTTTACTGTATCCCTTGGACCTTCTTATTGACGATGAAACACTGTAATTGCATCGGAATTAAATACAAAAGGCGCAATGCCGACTTAAGTACAAGAACACTGACTCTTCCTACTGTCTATGTTTTGAACCATTCCTGTGACACTAGTTATAGATTCCGATGCTTCACTTCAGGTTTACTGTATTCCTTGTATTTCCTTTGTCACGATGAAACACAGATATTGCATCGGAATTAAATACAAAAGGCACAATGCCGTCTTAAGTACATGAAGACCGACTCTTCTTATTGGCAATGATTTGAACCATTCCTGTGACACTAGTTATAGATTCCGATGCTTCATTTCAGGTTTACTGTATCCCTTGGACATTTTTATTGACGATGAAACACAGATATTGCATCGGAATTAAATACAAAAGGCACAATGCCGACTTAAGGACAAGAAGACTGACTCTACTTACTGACTATGATTTGAACCATTCCTGTGACACTAGTTATAGATTCCGATGCTTCACTTCCGGTTTACTGTATCCCTCTGACCTTCTTATTGACGATGAAACACAGAAATTGCATCGGTATTAAATACAAAAGGCACAATGCCGATTTAAGTACATGAAGACTGGCTCTTCTTACTGTCAATGTTTGAACCATTCCTGTGACACCAGTTATAGATTCCGATGCTCCACTTCAGGTTTTGTGTATCCCTCTGACCATCTTATAGACGGTGAAACACAGAAATTGCATCGGAATTCAATACGAAAGGCACAATGTCGACTTAAGTACAAGAAGACTGACTCTTCTTACTGTCTATGTTTGAACCAATCCTGTGACACTAGTTGTAGATTCCGATGCTTCACTTCAGGTTTACTGTATCCCTTGGACATTCTTATTGACGATGAAACACTGAAATTGCATCGGAATTAAATACAAAAGGCACAATGCCGACTTAAGTACAAGAACGCTGACTCTTCCTACTGTCTATGTTTTGAACCATTCCTGTGACACTAGTTATAGATTCCGATGCTTCACTTCAGGTTTACTGTATTCCTTGTATTTCCTTTGTGACGATGAAACACAGAAATTGCATCGGAATTAAATACAAAAGGCACAATGCCGACTTAAGTACATGAAGACCGACTCTTCTTATTGGCAATGATTTGAACCATTCCTGTGACACTAGTTATAGATTCCGATGCTTCATTTCAGGTTTACTGTATCACTTGGACATTTTTATTGACGATGAAACACAGATATTGCATCGGAATTAAATACAAAAGGCACAATGCCGACATAAGGACAAGAAGACTGACTCTACTTACTGACTATGATTTGAACCATTCCTGTGACACTAGTTATAGATTCCGATGCTTCACTTCCGGTTTACTGTATCCCTCTGACCTTCTTATTGACGATGAAACACAGAAATTGCATCGGTATTAAATACAAAAGGCACAATGCCGATTTAAGTACATGAAGACTGGCTCTTCTTACTGTCAATGTTTGAACCATTCCTGTGACACTAGTTATAGATTCCGATGCTTCACTTCTGGTTTTGTGTATACCTCTGACCATCTTATAGACGGTGAAACACAGAAATTGCATCGGAATTCAATACGAAAGGCACAATGCCGAATTAAGTACAAGAAGACTGACTCTTCTTACTGACTATGTTTTGAACCATTCCTGTGACACTAGTTATAGATTCCGATGCTTCACTTCAGGTTTTCTGTATCCCTCTGACCTTCTTATTGACGATGAAACACAGAAATTGCATCGGTATTAAATAGAAAAGGCACAATGTCGACTTAAGTACAAGAAGACTGACTCTTCTTACTGTCTATGTTTTGAAACAATCCTGTGACACTAGTTATAGGTTCCGATGCTTCACTCCAATTTTACTGTATCACTTGGACCTTCTTATTGACGATGAAACACAGAAATTGCATCGGAATTAAATACAAAAGGCACAATGCCGACTGAAGTACAAGAAGACGGACTCTTCCTACTGTCTATGTTTTGAACCATTGCTGCGACACTAGTTATAGATTCCGATGCTTCACTTCAGGTTTACTGTATCCCTCTGACCTTATTGCCGATGAAACACAGAAATTGCATCGGAATTAAATAAAAAAGGCACAATGCCGACATAAGGACAGGAAGACTGACTCTTCTTACTGACTATGTTTTGAACCATTCCAGTGACACCAGTTATAGATTCCGATGCTTCACTTCGGGTTTACTGTATCCCTCTGACCTTCTTATTGACGATGTAACACAGAAATTGCATCGGAATTAAATACAAAAGCAACAATGCCGACATATGTACATGAAGACTGACTCTTCGTACTGTCTATGCTTTGAACCATTCCTGTGACACTAGTTATAGATTCCGATGCTTCACTTCAGGTTTACTGTTTCCCTTGGACCCTCTTATTGACGATGAAACACAGAAATTGCATCGGAATTTAATACAAAAGGCACAATGCCGACTTCAGTATAAAAAGACTGACTCTTCCTACTGTCTATGTTTTGATCAATTTCTGTGACACTAGTTATGGAGTCCGATGCTTCACTTCAGGTTTACTGTACCCCTTGGACCTTCTTATTGACGATGAATCACAGAAATTGCATCGGAATGAAATACAAAAGGCACAATGCCGACTTAAGTACAACAAGATTGACTCTTCTTACTGTCTATGTTTTGAACCATTCCGGGGACACTAGTTATAGATTCCGATGCTTCACTTCAGGTTTACTGTATCCCTCTGACCTTCTTATTGACGATGAAACACAGAAATTGCATCGGAATTAAATACAAAAGACACAATGCCGACTTAAGTACAAGAAGACGGACTCTTCCTACTGTCTATGTTTGAACCATTCCTGTCACACTAGTTATAGATTCCGATGCTTCACTTCTAGTTTACTGTATCCCTCTGACCTTCTTAATGACGATGAAACACAGAAATTGCATCGGAATTAAATACAAAAGGCACAGTGCCGACTTAAGTACATGAAGACCGACACTTCTTATTGACAACGATTTGAACCATTCCTGTGACACTAGTTATAGATTCCGATGCTTCACTTTAGGTTTACAGTATGCCTCTGACCTTCTTATTGACGATGAAACACAGAAATTGCATCGGTATTAAATAGAAAAGGCACAATGGGGACTTAAGTACAAGAAGGCTGACTCTTCTAACTGTCTATGTTTTGAACCAATCCTGTGACACTAGTTGTAGATCCCAATGATTCACTTCAGGTTTACTGTATCCCTTGGACCTTCTTATTGACGATGAAACCCAGAAATTGCATCGGAATTAAATACAAAATGCACAATGCCGACTTAAGTACAAGAACACTGACTCTTACTACTGTCTATGTTTTGAATCATTATTGTGACACTAGTTATAGATTCCGATGCTTCACTACAGGTTTACTGTATCCCTTGTACTTTCTTATTGACGATGAAACACAGAAATTGCATCGGAATTAAATACAAATGGCACAATGCCGACTTACGTACATGAGGACCGACTCTTCTTATTGACAATGATTTGAACCATTCCTGTGACACTAGATATAGATTCCGATGCTTTACTTCAGGTTTACTGTATCCCTTGGACATTCTTATTGACGATGAAACACAAAATTGCATCGGAATTAGATACAAAAGGCACAATGCCGACTTACGGACAAGGAGACTGACTCTACTTACTGACTATGTTTTGAACCATTCCTGTGACACTAGTTATAGATTCCGATGCTTCACTTCCGGTTTACTGTATCCCTCTGACCTTCTTATTGACGATGAAACACAGAAATTGCATCGGGAATAAATACAAAAGGCACAGTGCCGATTTAAGTACATGAAGACTGACTCTTCTTACTGTCAATGTTTGAACCATTCCTGTGACACTAGTTATAGATTCCGATGCTTCACTTCAGGTTTACTGTATCCCTTGGACCTTCTTATTAACGATGAAACACTGAAATTGCATCGGAATTAAATACAAAAGGCACAATGCCGACTTAAGTACAAGAACACTGACTCTTCCTACTGTCTATGCTTTGAACCATTCCTGTGACACTAGTTATAGATTCCGATGCTTCACTTCAGGTTTACTGTATCCCTTGTATTTCCCTTGTGACGATGAAACACAGTCATTGCATCGGAATTAAATACAAAAGGCACAATGCCGACTTAAGTACATGAAGACCGACTCTTCTTATTGACAATGATTTGAACCATTCCTGTGATACTAGTTATAGATTCCGATGCTTCATTTCAGGTTTACTGTATACCTTGGACATTTTTATTGACGATGAAACACAGATATTGCATCGGAATTAAATACAAAAGGCACAGTGCCGACTTAAGGACAAGAAGACTGACTGTACTTACTGACTATGATTTGAACCATTCCTGTGACACTAGTTATAGATTCCGATGCTTCACTTCCTGTTTACTGTATCATTCTGACCTTCTTATTGACGATGAAACACAGAAATTGCATCGTGATTAAATACAAAAGGCACAATGCCGATTTAAGTACATGAAGACAGGCTCTTCTTACTGTCAATGTTTGAACCATTCCTGTGACACTAGTTATAGATTCCGATGCTTCACTTCAGGTTTTGTGTATCCCTCTGACCATCTTATAGACGGTGAAACACTGAAATTGCATCGGAATTCAATACGAACGCACAATGCCGAATTAAGTACAAGAAGACAGACTCTTCTTTCTGACTATGTTTTGAACCATTCCTGTGACACTAGTTATAGATTCCGATGCTTCACTTCAGGTTTACTGTATCCCTCTGACCTTCTTATTGACGATGAAACACAGAAATTGCATCGGTATTAAATAGAAAAGGCACAATGTCGACTTAAGTTCAAGAAGAGTGACTCTTCTTACTGTCTATGATTTGAGCCAATCCTGTGACACTAGTTGTAGATTCCGATGCTTCACTTCAGGTTTACTGTATCCCTTGGACCTTCTTATTGACGATGAAACACTGAAATTAGATCGGAATTAAATACAAAAGGCACAATGCCGACTTAAGTACAAGAACACTGACTCTTATTACTGTCAATGTTTTGAATCATTCCTGTGACACTAGTTATAGATTCCGATGCTTCACTTCAGGTTTACTGTATCCCTTGTACTTTCTTTGTGACGATGAAACACAGAAATTGCATCGGAATTAAATACAAAAGGCACAATGCCGACTTAAGTACCTGAAGACCGACTCTCCTTATTGACAATGATTTGAACCAT
The DNA here is from genome assembly GCF_021461385.2 of Schistocerca piceifrons. Lineage (NCBI taxonomy): Eukaryota > Metazoa > Arthropoda > Insecta > Orthoptera > Acrididae > Schistocerca > Schistocerca piceifrons. Next base: position 313,430 of record NW_025728391.1, on the reverse strand, counting down.
TCCTGTGACACTAGTTATAGATTCCGATGCTTCATTTCAGGTTTACTGTATCCCTTGGAAATTTTTATTGACGATGAAACACAGATATTGCATCCGAATTAAATACAAAAGGCACAATGCCGACTTAAGAACAAGAAGACTGACTCTTCCTACTGACTTTGCTTTGAACCATTAGTGTGACGCTAGTTATAGATACCGATGCTTCACTTCAGTTTAACTGTATCGCTTGGACCTTCTTATTGACGATGAAACACAGAAATTGCATCAGAATTAAATACAAAAGGCACAATGCCGACATAAGTACAAGAAGACTGACTCTTCTTACTGACTATGTTCTGAACCATTCCTGTGACACTAGTTATAGATTCCGATGCATCACTTCAGGTTTACTGTATCCCTCTGTCGTTCTTATTGACGGTGAAGCACAGAAATTGCATCGGAATTACATACCAAACGCACAATGCCCAATTAAGTACAAGAAGACTGACACTTCTTATTGACAATGATTTTATCCATTCCTGTGACACTAGTTATGGATTCCGATGCTTCACTTCAGGTTTACTGTATCCCTTGGACATTCTTATTGACGATGAAACACAGAAATTGCATCGGAATTAAATATAAAAGGCACAATGCCGATTTAAGGATAAGAAGATTGACACTTCTTACTGACTTTGCTTTGAACCAATAGTGAGACACTAGTTATAGATTCCGATGCTTCACTTCCGGTTTACTGTATCGCTTGGACTATCTTATTGACGATGAAACACGGAAATTGCATCGGAATTAAATACAAAAGGCACAATGCCGATTTAAGTACATGAAGACTGACTCTTCTTACTGTCTATGTGTGAACCATTCCTGTGACACTAGTTATAGATTCCGATGCTTCACTTCAGGTTTTGTGTATCCATCTGACCTTCTTATAGACGGAGAAAACCAGAAATTGCATCGGAATTCAATACGAAAGGCACAATGCCGAATTAAGTACTAGAAGACCGACTCTTCTTACTGACTATGTTTTGAACCACTCCTGTGACACTAGTTATAGATTCCGATGCTTCACTTCAGGTTTACTGTATCCCTCTGACCTTCTTAATGACGATGAAACACAGAAATTGCATTGGTATTAAATAGAAAAGGCACAGTGCCGACTTAAGTACAAGAAGACTGACTCTTCTTACTGTCTATGTTTCGAACCAATCCTGTGACACTAGTTGTAGATTCCGATGCTTGACTTCAGGTTTACTGTATCCCTCTGACCTTCTTAATGACGATGAAACACAGAAATTGCATCGGTATTAAATAGAAAAGGCACAATGCCGACTTAAGTACAAGAAGAGTGACTCTTCTTACTGTCTATGTTTCGAACCATTCCTGTGACCCTAGTTATAGATTCCGATGCTTCACTTCAAGTTTACTGTATCCCTTGTACTTTCTTTGTGACGATGAAACAAAGAAATTGCACCGGAATTAAATACAAAAGGCACAATGCCGACTTAAGTACATGAAGACCGACACTTCTTATTGACAATGATTTGAACCATTCCTGTGACACTAGCTATATATATTCCGATGTTTCATTTCAGGTTTACTGTATCCCTTGGACCTTCTATTGACGATGAAACACACAAATTGCATCGGAATTAAATAGAAAAGGCACTATGCCGACTTAAGTACAAGAAGACTGACTCCTCGTACTGACTATGATTTGAACGATTCCTGTGACACTAGTTATATATCCCGATGCTTCACTTCAGGTTCACTGTATCAATCTGACCATCTTATAGACGGTGAAACACAGAAATTGCATCGGAATTCAATACGAAAGGCACAATGCCGAATTAAGTACAAGAAGACAGACTCTTCTTACTGACTATGATTTGAACCACTCCTGTGACACTAGTTATAGATTCCGATGCTTCAGTTCAGGTTTAATGTATCCCTCTGACCTTCTTATTGACGATGAAACACAGAAATTGCATCGGTATTAAATAGAAAGGGCACAATGTCGACTTAAGTACAAGAACAGAGACTCTTATTACTGTCAATGTTTTGAACCATTCCTGTGACACTAGTTATAGATTCCGATGCTTCACTTCAGGTTTACTGTATCCCATGTACTTTCTTTGTGACGATGAAACACAGAAATTGCATCGGAATTAAATACAAAAGGCACAATGCCGACTTAAGTACATGAAGACCGACTCTTCTTATTGACAATGATTTGAACCATTCCTGTGACACTAGTTATAGATTCCGATGCTTCATTTCAGGTTTACTGTATCCCTTGGAAATTTTTATTGACGATGAAACACAGATATTGCATCGGAATTAAATACAAAAGGCACAATGCCGACTTAAGAACAAGAAGACTGACTCTTCCTACTGACTTTGCTTTGAACCATTAGTGTGACGCTAGTTATAGATACCGATGCTTCACTTCAGTTTAACTGTATCGCTTGGACCTTCTTATTGACGATGAAACACAGAAATTGCATCAGAATTAAATACAAAAGGCACAATGCCGACATAAGTACAAGAAGACTGACTCTTCTTACTGACTATGTTCTGAACCATTCCTGTGACACTAGTTATAGATTCCGATGCTTCACTTCAGGTTTACTGTATACCTTGGACTATCTTAATGACGATGAGACACAGAAATTGCATCGGAATTAAATACAAAAGGCACAATGCCGACTTAAGTACAAGAAGACTGACTCTTCATACTGTCTATGTTTTGAACCATTCCTGTGACTCTAGTTATAGATTCTGATGCTTCACTTCAGGATTACTGTATCTCATGGACCTTCATATTGACGATGAAACACAGAAATTGCATCGGACTTAAATACAAAAGGCACAATGCCGACTTAAGTACATGAAAACCGACTCTTAGTACTGACTATGATTTGAACCATTCTTGTGACACTAGTTATAGATTCCGATGCTTCACTTGAGGTTTACTGTATCCCTTGGACCTTCTAATTGACGTTGAAACACAGAAATTGCTTAAGAATGAAATACAAAAGGCACAATGCCGACTTCAGTATAAGAAGACTGACTCTTCCTACTGCCTATGTTTTGATCCATTTCTGTGACACTTTTTATAGAGTCCGATGCTTCACTTCAGGTTTACTGTATCCCTTGGACCTTCTTTCTGACGATGAATCACAGAAATTGCATCGGAATTAAATACAAATGGCACAATGCCGGCTTAAGTACAAGAAGACTGACTTTTCTTACTGTCTATATTTCGAACCATTGCAGTGACACTAGTGATAGATTCCGATGCTTCACTTCAGGTTTACTGTATCAATAGGACCTACTTACTGACGATGAAACACAGAAATTGCATCGGAATTAAATACAAAAGGGACAATGCCGACTTAAGTACAAGAAGACAGACTGTTCTTACTGTCAATGTTTTGAACCATTACTGTGACTCTAGTTATAGATTCCGATGCTTCACTCCAGGTTTACTGCATCCCAAGGACCTTCTTAATGACGATGAAACACAGAAATTGCATCGGAATTAAATACAAAAGGCACAATGCCGACTTAAGGACAAGAAGACTGACTCTTCTTACTGACTATGTTTGAACCAGTCCTGTGACACTAGTTATAGGTTCCGATGCTTCACTTCCGGCTTACTGTATCCCTCTGACCTTCTTATTGACGATGAAACACAGAAATTGCATCGGAATTAAATACAAAAGGCACAATGCCGACTTAAGTACAAGGAGACTGACTCTTCTTACTGTCTATGTTTGAACCGTTCCTGTGACACTAGTTAAAGATTCCGATGCATCACTTCAGGTTTACTGTATCCCTCTGTCGTTCTTATTGACAGTGAAGCACAGAAATTGCATCGGAATTACATACCAAACGCACAATGCCCAATTAAGTACAAGAAGACTGACACTTCTTACTGACTATGCTTTTAACCATTCCTGTGACACTAGTTATAGATTCCGATGCTTCACTTTAGGTTTACTGTATCCCTCTGACATTCTTATTGACGATGAAACACAGAAATTGCATCGGACTAAAATACAAAAGGCACAATGCCGACTTAAGTACATGAAGACCGACTCTTAATACTGACTATCATTTGAACCATTTCTGTGACACTAGTTATAGTTTCCGATGCCTCACTTCAGGTTTACTGTATCCCTTGGACCTTCTTATTGACGATGAAACACAGAAATTGCATCGGAATTAAACACAAAAGGCACAATGCCGACTTAAGTACAAGAAGACTGACTCTTCCTACTGTCTATGTTTTGAACCATTCCTGTGACACTAGTTATAGATTCCGATGCTTCACTTCAGGTTTACTGTATCCCTTGTACTTTCTTATTGACGATGAAACACAGAAATTGCATCGGAATTAAATACAAAAGGCACAAAGCCGACTTAAGTACATGAAGACCGACTCTTCTTATTGCCAATGATTTTAACCATTCCTGTGACACTAGTTATAGATTCCGATGCTTCACTTCAGGTTTACTGTATCCCTTGGTCATTCTTATTGACGATGAAACACAGAAATTGCATCGGAATTAAAAATAAAAGGCACAATGCCGACTTAAGGATAAGAAGACTGACACTTCTTACTGACTTTGCTTTGAATCATTAGTGTGACACTAGTTATAGATTCCGATGCTTCACTTCCGGTTTACTGGATCGCTTGGACCATCTTATTGACGATGAAACACGGAAATTGCATCGGAATTAAATACAAAAGGCACAATGCCGATTTAAGTACATGAAGACTGACTCTTCTTACTGTCTATGTGTGAACCATTCCTGTGACACTAGTTATAGATTAGGATGCTTCACTTCCGGTTTTGTGTATCCATCTGACCTTCTTATAGACGGTGAAAACCAGAAATTGCATCGGAATTCAATACGAAAGGCACAATGCCGAATTAAGTACAAGAAGACAGACTCTTCTTACTGACTATGTTTTGAACCACTCCTGTGACACTAGTTATAGATTCCGATGCTTCACTTCAGGTTTACTGTATCCCTCTGACCTTCTTAACGACGATGAAACACAGAAATTGCATTGTTATTAAATAGAAAAGGCACAATGCCGACTTAAGTACAAGAAGACTGACTCTTCTTACTGTCTATGTTTCGAACCATTCCTGTGACACTAGTTATAGATTCCGATGCTTCACTTCAGGTTTACTGTATCCCTTGTACTTTCTTTGTGACAATGAAACAAAGAAATTGCATCGGAATTAAATACAAAAGGCACAATGCCGACTTAAGTACATGAAGACCGACACTTCTTATTGACAATGATTTTAACCATTCCTGTGACACTAGTTATATATTCCGATGCTTCATTTCAGGTTTACTGTATCCCTTGGACATTTTTATTGACGATGAAACACAGATATTGCATCGGATTTAAATAGAAAAAGCACAATGCCGACTGAAGACCAAGGAGACTGACTATTCTTACTGACTTCGCTTTGAACCATTAGTGTGACGCTAGTTATAGATACCGATGCTTCACTTCCGGTTAACTGTATCGCTTGGACCTTCTTATTGTCGATAAAACACAGATATTGCATCGGAATTAAATACAAAAGGCACAATGCCGACTTAAGTACAAGAAGACTGACTCTTCTTACTGACTATGTTCTGAACCATTCCTGTGACACTAGTTATAGATTCCGATGCTTCACTTCAGGTTTACTGTATACCTTGGACTATCTTAATGACGATGAAACACAGAAATTGCATCGGAATTAAATACAAAAGGCACAATGGCGACTTAAGTACAAGGAGACTGACTCTTCATACTGTCTACGTTTTGAACCATTCCTGTGACTCTAGTTATAGATTCCGATGCTTCACTTCAGGATTACTGTATCCCTTGGACCTTCTTATTGACGATGAAACACAGAAATTGCATCGGAATTAAATACAATAGGCACAATGCCGACTTAAGTACATGAAGACCGACTCTTCCTACTGACTATGATTTGAACCATTCGTGTGACACTAGTTATAGATTCCGATGCTTCACTTGAGGTTTACTGTATCCCTTGGACCTTCTAATTGACGTTGAATCACAGAAATTGCATCGGAATTAAATACAAAAGGCACAATGCCGACTTAAGTATAAGAAGACTGACTCTTCTTACTGTCTATGTTTCGAACCATTCCTGTGACACTAGTTATAGATTCCGATACTTCACTTCAGGTTTACAGTATCCCTTGGACCTTCTTATTGACGATGAAACACAGATATTGCATCGGAATTAAATACAAAAGGGACAATGCCGACTTAAATACAAGAAGACAGACTCCTCTTACTGTCAATGTTTTGAACCATTACTGTGACTCTAGTTATAGATTCCGATGCTTCACTCCAGGTTTACTGTATCCCTTGGACATTCTTATTGACGATGAAACACAGAAATTGCATCGGAATTAAATACAAAAGGCACAATGCCGACTTAAGGACAAGAAGACTGACTTCTCTTACTGACTTTGTTTTGAACCATTAGTGTGACACTAGTTATAGATTCCGATGCTTCACTTCCGGTTTACTGTTCGGCTTGGACAATCTTATTGACGAAGAAACACAGAAATTGCATCGGAATTAAATACAAAAGGCACAATGCCGACTTATGGACATGAAGACTGACTCTTCTTACTGATTATGTTTTGAACCATTCCTGTGGCACTAGTTACAGTTTCCGATGCTTCACTTCCGGTTAACTGTATCCCTCTGACCATTTTATTGACGATGTCACACAGAAATTGCATCGGGATTAAATACAAAAGGCACAATGCCGACTTAAGTACAGGAAGACTGACTCTTCTTACTGTCTATGTTTGAACCAATCCTGTGACACTAGTTATAGATTACGATGCTTCACTCCAGGTTTACTGTATCCCTTGGACCTTCTTATTGACGATGAAACACAGAAATTGCATCGGAATTATATACAAAAAGCACAATGCCGACTTAAGGACAAGAAGACTGACTCTTCTTACTGACTATGTTTCAACCCTTCCTGTGACACTAGTTATAGGTTCCGATGCTTCACTTCCGGTTTACTGTATCCCTCTGACCTTCTTATTGACGATGATACACAGAAATTGTATCGGAATTAAATACAAAAGGCACAATGCCGACTTAAGTACAAGAAGACAGACTCTTCTTACTGTCTATGTATGAACCATTCCTGTGACACTAGTTATAGATTCCGATGCTTCACTTCAGGATTACTGTATCCCTCTGACCTTCTTATTGACGGTGAAGCACAGAAATTGCATCGGAATTACATACGAAACGCACAATGCCCAATTAAGTACAAGAAGACTGACACTTCTTACTGACTATGTTTTTAAACATTCCTGTGACACTAGTTATAGATTCCGATGCTTCACTTCAGGTTTATTGTTTCCCTTCTACTTTCTTATTGACGATGAAACACAGAAATTGCATCGGAATTAAATACAAAAGGCACAATGCCGACTTAAGTACAAAAACACTGACTCTTCCTACTGTCTATGTTTTGAACCATTCCTGTGACACTAGTTATAGATTCCGATGCTTCACTTCAGGTTTACTGTATTGCTTCTACTTTCTTATTGACAATCAAACACAGAAATTGCATCGGAATTAAATACAAAAGGCACAAAGCCGACTTAAGTACATGAAGACCTACTCTTGTTATTGACAATGATTTTATCCATTCCTGTGACACTAGTTATAGATTCCGATGCTTCACTTCAGGTTTACTGTATCCCTTGGACATTCTTATTGACGATGAAACACAGAAATTGCATCGGAATTAAATATAAAAGGCACAATGCCGACTTAAGGATAAGAAGACTGACTTCTCTTACTGACTTTGTTTTGAACCATTAGTGTGACACTAGTTATAGATTCCGATGCTTCACTTCCGGATTACTGTATCGCTTGGACCATCTTATTGACGAAGAAACACAGAAATTGCATCGGAATTAAATACAAAAGGCACAATGCCGACTTAAGTACATGAAGACCGACTCTTCTTATTGACAATGATTTGAACCATTCCTGTGACACTAGTTATAGATTCCGATGCTTCACTTCCGGTTTACTGTATCCCTCTGACCATCTAATTGACGATGTCACACAGAAATTGCATAGGGATTAAATACAAAAGGCACAATGCCGAATTAAGTACAAGAAGACTGACGCTTCTTCCTGACTATGTTTTGAACCATTCCTGTGGCACTAGTTATAGATTCTGATGCTTCACTTCAGGTTTACTGTATCGCCTGGACCTTCTTATTGACGATGAAACACAGAAATTGCATCGGAATTAAATACAAAAGGCACAATGCCGGCTTAAGTACATGAAGACCGACTCTTCCTGCTGACTATGATTTGAACCATTCCTGTGGCACTAGTTATAGATTCCGATGCCTCACTTTAGGTTTACTGTATCCCTTGGACCTTCTTATTGACGATGAAACACAGAAATTGCATCGGAATTAAATACAAAAGGCACAATGCCGACTTAAGTATAAGAAGGCTGACTCTTCCTACTGTCTATGTTTTGAACCATTCCTGTGACACTAGTTATAGATTCTGATGCTTCACTTCAGGTTTACTGTATCGCGTGGACCTTCTTATTGACGATGAAACTCAGAAATTGCATCAGAATTAAATACAAAAGGCACAATGCCGACTTAAGTACGTGAGGACCGACTCTTCCTACTGACTATGATTTGAATCATTCCTGTGGCACTAGTTATAGATTCCGATGCCTCACTTTATGTTTACTGTATCCCTTGGACCTTCTTATTGACGATGAAACACAGAAATTGCATCGGAATTAAATACAAGTGGCACAATGCCGACTTAAGTACAAGAAGACTGACTCTTCTTACTGTCTATACTTTGAACCATTCCAGTGACACTAGTTATAGATTCCGATGCTTCACTTCAGGATTAATGTATCCCTTGGACCTTCTTATTGACGATGAAACACAGAAATTGCATCGGAGTTAAATACAAAAGGCACATTGCCGACTTATGTACAAGAGAATTGACTCTTCTTACTGTGTATGTTTTGAACCAATACTGTGACTCTAGTTATATATTCCGATGCTTCACTCCAGGTGTACTGTATCCCTTGGACCTTCTTATTGACGATGAAACACAGAAATTGCATCGGAATTAAATACAAAAGGCACAATGGCGACTTAAGGACAAGAAGACTGAACCTTCTTACTGTCTATGTTTGAACCATTCCTGTGACACTAGTTATAGATTCCAATGCTTCACTTCAGGTTTACTGTATCCCTCTGACCTTCTTATTGACGGTGAAGCACAGAAATTGCATCGGAATTAAATACGAAAGGCACAATGCCCAGTTAAGTACAAGAAGACTGACTCTTCTTTCTGACTATGTTTTGAACCATTCCTGTGACACTAGTTATAAATTCCAATGCTTCACTTCAGGTTTACTGTATCCCTCTGACCTTCTTATTAACGATGAAACACAGAAATTGCATCAGTATTAAATAGAAAAGGCACAATGCCGACTGAAGTACAAGAAGACTGACTCTTCTTACTGTCTATGCTTTGAACCAATCCTGTGACACTAGTTGTAGATTCAGATGCTTCACTTCAGGTTTACTGTATCCCTTGGACCTTCTTATTGACGATGAAACACAGAAACTGCATCGGAAATAAATACAAAAGGCACAATGCCGACTTAAGTACAAGAAGACTGACTCTTCTTACTGTCTATGTTTTGAACCATTCCTGTGACACTAGTTATAGATTCCGAAGCTTCACTTCAGGTTTACTGTTTCCCTTGTACTTTCTTATTGACGATGAAACACAGAAATTGCGACGGAATTAAATACAAAAGGCACAATGTCGACTTAAGTACAAGAAGACTGTCTCTTCTTACTGACTATGCTTTGAACCATTCCTGTGACACTAGTTATGGATTCCGATGCTTCACATCATGTTTACTGTATCCCTGTGACCTTCTTATTGACAATGAAACACAGAAATTGCATCGGAATTAAATACGACAGGCACAATGCCCAATTAAGTTCAAGATGACTTACTCTTCTTACTGACTATGCTTTGAATCATTTCTGTGACACTAGTTATAGATTCCGATACTTCACTTCAGGTTTACTGTATCCCTCTGTCCTTCTTATTGACGATGAAACACACAAATTGCATCGGAATTAATATAAAAGGCACAATGCCGACTTAAGGATAAGAAGACTGACTCTTCTTACTGACTTTGTTTTGACCCATTAGTGTGGCACTAGTTATAGATTCCGATGCTTCACTTCCGGTTTACTGTATCGCTTGGACCTTCTTATTGACGATGAAACACAGAAATTGCATCGGAATTAAATACAAAAGGCACAATGCCGACTTAAGTATAAGAAGACTGACTCTTCTTACTGTCTATGTTTTGAACCTATCCTGTGACACTAGTTGTAGAATCCGATGCTTCACTTCAGGTTTACTGTATCCCTTGGACCTTCTTATTGACGATGAAACACAGAAATTATGTCGGAATTAAATACAAAAGGCACAATGCCGACTTAAGTACATGAAGACTGACTCTTCTTATTGACAATGATTTGAACCAATCCTGTGACACTAGTTATAGATTCCGATGCTTCACTTCAGATTTACAGTATATCGTGGACATTCTTATTGACGATGAAACACAGAAATTGCATCGGAATCAAATACAAAAGGCACAATGCCGACTTAAGGACACGAAGACTGACTTTTCCTACTGAATTTGATTTGAACCATTATTGTGGCACTATTTATTGATTCCGATGCTTCACTTCCGGTTTACTGTATCGCTTGCACCTTCTAATTGACGATGCAACACAGAAATTGCATAGGAATTAAATACAAAAGCACAATGCTGACCTAAGTACAAGAAAACTGACTCTTCCTGCTGTCTATGATTTGAACCATTCCTGTGACACTAGTTATAGATTCCGATGCTTCACTTAAGGTTTACTGTATCCCTTGGACCTTCAAATTGAGGATGAAACACAGAAATTGCATCGCAATTCAATACAAAAGGCACAATGCCGACTCAAGTACATGAAGAATGACTCTTCCTACTGACTATGATTTGAACCATTCCTGTGACACTAGTTATAGATTCCGATGCTTCACTTTAGGTTTACTGTATCCCTTGGACCTTCTTATTGACGATGAAACACAGAAATTAAATCGGAATTAAATACAAAAGGCACAATGCCGACATAAGTATAAGAAGACTGACTCTTCCTACTGTCTATGTTTTGATCCATTTCTGTGACACTAGTTATAGATTCCAATGCTTCACTTCAGGTTTACTGTATCCCTTGGACCTTCTTATTGACGATGAATCACAGAAATTGCATCGGAATTAAATACAAAATGCACAATGCCGACTTTAGTACAAGAAGACTGACTCTTCTTACTGTCTATATTTTGAACCATTACTGTGACTCTAGTTATAGATTCCGATGCTTCACTCCAGGTTTACTGTATCACTTGGACCTTCTTATTGACGATCAAACACAGAAATTGCATCGGAATTAAATACAAAATGCACGATGCCGACTTAAGGACAAGGAGACTGACTCTTCATACTGTCTATGTTTGAACCATTCCTGTGACACTAGTTATAGATTCCGATGCTTCACTTCAGGTTTAATGTATCCCTCTGACCTTCTTATGGACGGTGAAGCATAAAAATTGCATCGGAATTAAGTACGAAAACCACAATGCCCAATTAAGTACAAGAAGACTGACTCTTCTTTCTGACTATGTTTTGAACCATTCCTGTGACACTAGTTATACATTGCGATGCTTCACTTCAGGTTAACTGTATCCCTCTGACCTTCTTATTGACGATGAAACACAGAAATTGCATCGGTATTAAATAGAAAAGGCACAATGCCGACTTAAGTGCAAGAAGACTGACTCTTCTTACTGTCTATGTTTTGAACCAAGCCTGTGACACTAGTTGTAGATTCAGATGCTTCACTTCAGTTTCACTGTATCCCTTGGACCTTCTTATTGACGATGAAACACAGAAATTATGTCGGAATTAAATACAAAAGGCACAATGCCGACTTAAGTACATGAAGACTGACTCTTCTTATTAACAATGATTTGAACCATTAATGTGACACTAGTTATAGATTCCGATGCTTCACTTCAGATTTACAGTATATCGTGGACATTCTTATTGACGATGAAACACAGAAATTGCATCGGAATCAAATACAAAAGGCACAATGCCGACTTAAGGACAAAAAGACTGACTTTTCTTACTGAATTTGATTTGAACCATTATTGTGGCACTATTTATTGATTCCGATGCTTCACTTCCGGTTTACTGTATCGCTTGCACCTTCTAATTGACGATGCAACACAGAAATTGCATAGGAATTAAATACAAAAGCACAATGCTGACCTAAGTACAAGAAAACTGACTCTTCCTGCTGTCTATGATTTGAACCATTCCTGTGACACTAGTTATAGATTCCGATGCTTCACTTAAGGTTTACTGTATCCCTTGGACCTTCAAATTGAGGATTAAACACAGAAATTGCATCGCAATTCAATACAAAAGGCACAATGCCGACTCAAGTACATGAAGACCGACTCTTCCTACTGACTATGATTTGAACCATTCCTGTGACACTAGTTATAGATTCCGATGCTTCACTTTAGGTTTACTGTATCCCTTGGACCTTCTTATTGACGATGAAACACAGAAATTACATCGGAATTAAATACAAAAGGCACAATGCCGACATAAGTATAAGAAGACTGACTCTTCCTACTGTCTATGTTTTGATCCATTTCTGTGACACTAGTTATAGATTCCAATGCTTCACTTCAGGTTTACTGTATCCCTTGGACCTTCTTATTGACGATGAATCACAGAAATTGCATCGGAATTAAATACAAAATGCACAATGCCGACTTAAGTACAAGAAGACTGACTCTTCTTACTGTCTATATTTTGAACCATTACTGTGACTCTAGTTATAGATTCCGATGCTTCACTCCAGGTTTACTGTATCACTTGGACCTTCTTATTGACGATCAAACACAGAAATTGCATCGGAATTAAATACAAAATGCACAATGCCGACTTAAGGACAAGGAGACTGACTCTTCTTACTGTCTATGTTTGAACCATTCCTGTGACACTAGTTATAGATTCCGATGCTTCACTTCAGGTTTAATGTATCCCTCTGACCTTCTTATTGACGGTGAAGCACAAAAATTGCATCGGAATTAAATACGAAAACCACAATGCCCAATTAAGTACAAGAAGACTGACTCTTCTTTCTGACTATGTTTTGAACCATTCCTGTGACACTAGTTATAGATTGCG